>NC_090649.1:11791642-11929142 GCF_040937935.1 Hyperolius riggenbachi | reverse complement strand
CAGCTTTTTGACCATTGTTTAGGTTTGCATGCTGCAGGACTCTGGAAAGAAGAGCTTCTGTCAGTTTTGCAGCTTGTGCTTGCTGAGGAATTTGCATACGCTGTCATGCAAATTGCCTGGCCACATTCATTGGAGGGGTGTACTATAAGTACTATGTGTTTCCCACAATGCTTGGCTGGTCATAAGGATTCCTTCCTGTGAAACACTCCTGGAGGAGTGTCAGCCTTACTCTTTGTTTGAAGATCAGCTTAGAGTAATTTCTGAAACTGCGCTAGGCAGGTTTCCCTAGTGCAATTAGGATTGCTATCTGTTTTGTTTGTTCTGTTGCCATTGTCCTGTCCCAGCGGTGGTCGACAGGAAATCGTTCTGATCTCTGTTCTTGGAGTATAGCTGGTGCAGCGGTTGCTACCAGCTATCTCTTCTGATCTGTCTCACTTGGATCGCACTAGCATCTTGCGCTAACGCTGTGGATCCTTCTGCTCTGTTTCCTTGGATCGCGCTAGCCACTTTCCGCTAGTGCTGTGGATCCTTCTGTTCTGCTACTCTGTCTGCCTGGATCGCACTCACCTAGCACTAGTGCTGTGGATCCTTCTGTTCTGCTACTCTGTACCTGGATTGCACTAGCATCCTGCGCTAGTACTGTGGATCCTTCTGTCCGGTCTTCCTGGATCGCGCTAGCCACTTTTGCTAGTGCTGTGGATCCTATCTCTCGCTTGTCCCTGTTTTCGTGTGTCTGTCTTGTCTGCTACGAACGCTTGCTGGAGGCTCGGTGAGGTAACCGTTAAGCAAGCGCTCGCGTCCTCTGTTACATGTTTGTCTGTCGATGGTTAGTTAGGCATGCTTGTCTCTATTGTGCTTATCACGTGGAGACCGCACATGAACGCGTGCGCTGTTGCGAATGAGTGCGGTGTTCGCGTTCCGTTAGCATTTGTTATTTTCCGTATCTCCTCATTGTATGATTTGCTGTGCCTTTGCTATCCTCGTATTCTGTTCTGATCTGCCTTGTGTCACTTTTGGCAATCACCTTTCTTGCGGTTGCGTTTCTGTTTCGTATCTGCTGTTGTGTGTGCGCTGTCGCAGGGTGGCGACTAGATTGGCGCACACACATACAACCTGTCCCTTTGCTCGTTCTCATTCGCAATCGCTTCTCTTGCGATTGCGTTCTACGCTTCGTACAATTCCTGTCTGGCATGTGTGGAGGTACAGAGGATTGGTTCCTCTGCACTCCTCAGCGCTGACAGGAATTTCCTTCTACGGGTGCTTAGCACCTTTTGCTGGGTTCCTGCAATTATATGCTTGTGGAGGATTTCCGCCATATCAGCGCACGCGCTGTGCGCTGGTCACGGAGGAAGTTCCACAAACGTTACAATTCCCCTTGAAAATCAAAAGGTGAATTTTGATTAGCTGCTGTAGGCTCCACCCACTTTCCTGAATATTAGTCCCAGTCAGGGACGTTCTCCTCCCTAATGTATTGAATCTACTTTAAATCCTTTAACGAGAATCAGTAATGGGCGGCAAGTCTGATGGTGCCTTCACTGCGATTCACCAGGTTGGCCTCCGGCAAGAATCTGTTATGGAGGTGAAGTCTGCCATTATGACCACTGACCATGGTCTGGAGTTTTAGCCTAACAAACGGCTACCACCTGTGAGAAAACGCGGAAAAGCCGCCGCGAGTACTCAGAGCAAGGCGGCTGATTCTGCGTCCAACGTGGCAGGTTGCGCACATGGGTCTGCATCCACTGGCATGATGGAGCGCGATTAAATTGCAGCATGCCGTATGAACATAATTCTGACAGTACTGTGGAACGCGGAGGAACCGCCGCATGCTTGGACAGCGGTGCAGCTGGTTCCGCATCCAACACAGCAGAAACATTACAACACATGTCTGGTGTGGCTGGGACTGATAGTCCACACAGGTTCAGGAGGACGTGCGCGCGGAGAGGCAGAGCCTTTATGACAGTCAGAAGGGCGTCAGCTGACCAAGCCGGTCAGCTGACAATTCCAGCAGCTTTCATTGGTCCAGCACTTAGGGGTGGCGCTGGAGAGCGCTGGGGTATATAAACTGGGTGCTGGTCATTTCTCTGGTGTCTGGCATTGCGATCACTATGTGGTAGCACTCAGACCTTCTGTCAGTATCTGTGTTATTATCTAGATCAGTTTCCAAGGTGTTGATGACCAAGGAGCTCACACCATAGACTAGGAATCCTGTTATTATCTGTGTTATTATCTGTGTTATTATCTAGACCAGTTTCCAAGGTGTTGATGACCAAGGAGCTCACACCTTAGTCTAGGAATCCTGTTACCATCTGTATTATTAATCTAGACCAGTTCCGGGGTGTTGATGATCTAGGAGCTCACACCCAAGTCTAGGCATTGTTGATTATTTGTTATGACCTTCTGCTTTCCTGACCACTCTTCTGATCTCTGATTAGGTACTTCGCTATATCTGATACTCTGTTGCCAAACTCTGCTAGTCTTAGGATTCCGCATCTGTCTCCGGTCTCTGTACTTTATCTGTCTGTGTGTTAACGACCTGGCCTGTCCGACCTCGAGAACTATCTTCCCTGTTGGGAGATAGTTCCCAGTCCTGTCAGTGACACTTCACCTTTGGTGTCACTCACTCTCTTATCCTTCACACTCTCAGCCTGGCTCCGCCCCTTGGGGAGCATCAGGCCAGTGGAAGGAACCTGTTCTCTAAGCAGTATCTCATACTGCCCAGCACCCTCTACGCGGGTGCTCTCCTCAAAGTATACGGTTGCACCAAACACTCATACTACTCAGGTGTCCAGAGGTTCAAGATATATCTGATTATCGGTGATACTGCAGATCATCAATAATCGGGTATATATCTGCATTCTCGGTGATACTGCAGATCACCGGTAATCAGATTGTAACAATGTGTGGTGTTTGGTGCACACTCAGAGTATAACGACAGTGGAAAACCCACCACACTGATATCTTTAAGAGGACTGGCTACCTCTAAAAGAGAAACGCAGTGTGTGCGATTCTGCGACTAGATGACGTAACGCTAGAATCGCGTTCCCCAGCAGCAATGATATACTGGGGAACCACTGAGACGTCTGCAAGGAGGGATTCAGCAGAATAAACCCTTTAGTGGGAGAACCACTAAAGGGGGCAAAGTCAGACGGAAACGGTTCGGTAACAAACTGGCTGCGAGGTACCGAATCGTGAAACAGAGAGCAGAGTCAGAAATCTAGCCAAGGTCAGTAACGGAAATCAGATAGGGGGAGGTACAAAGTCAGAAAGCCGAACTCGTAGTGAAATAGACAAGCAGAGGTTCGGCAACGGGAGATCAGAAAATGGCACAGATAACAATAGTGCTTGCGAATATATTGGCAAAACCAATATATGTCGCAGATCAGGAAAATAACAAATCTGACTGTTGTGGGCTAGTTACGGCAAGCCGCACTTGGCCCACGATGGTACTGACTGTCAGATCACTATCTGGCTGACTATTAGATCAACTGACTGGCTGACTAAAACAGAGATCAGGTTACATACAAATATACAATAATCAGGAAAACAACAAAGACTGACTGATGAGAGACAGGAGCCTTGTTCCAGCTAGGACTGTCTCTCTCGGATCTAGCTAAGGTCTGAGGGCTATCACAAAGTAACGCTTACTGCAGACAACTTGCAACTGACAGAATGCCTGCTTTTATACTGTGCTGGGCTCAACCAGCCCGCCCAGCCAATCAGCCAATCACAACACAGTTCAAGGACCTTGCAGCACAGCTCAAGGACCTTACTGAGGTCAGCTGACCAGCTGGTCAGCTGACTCTCCTTCTAAGAGTATAAAAGGCTTTATTGCACACGCGCGCAGCCCCTACGGGGTCCAGGCTGGATTGAGGATAGCGTTGGTGTGTGGCAGGCCCTGAGGCCTGTGAGGGAAGAACCGGACCACAGCCTCGACGTAAAGTACGCCGAGAGGCCTGTGACCGAACGGTGGATCGCAACGCCGATGCGGATGTTTCTCCGCGTTCCGCATGCGACCATGTGGTGGATGGTGCCGCTGATGCGGACGCGGACAAACCTCCGCGTTCCGCTTGCTGAATGCGGTCAGGCCGCCGTCTTATGACACAGATCCTCTCTGTGTTACACCGATCATTACAGAACGCCAGACCAAAATGCAAATGGGCGCACACACCGACCGTCTGGGCACACTTACCACTTCGGTGGATACCATCAACAAAGTGCTGGGTAATCACCGGGCAGTAATTGACGCTCTGCCCAGGTCTTTACAAACCCTCCAAATGGCTGTGGATGAAGTGCGATCCCCTCCTAATACAGACACACATATGCCTGTACCTGAAAAATTTTCTGGTCACAGATCTGACTTCTGAAATTTTAGGAGTAGAGTGTTGTCATACTTTGAGTCGAGACCTAGATCCTCAGGAACTATGGCCCAAAGGGTCATGTTCATAAGGACTCTATTATCAGGCGATTCTCAGACCTGGGCGTACAGTCTACCCGCCGGAGATTTAGCCTTAACCTCGGTAGATTCATTTTTTAAAGCTATGGCAATAATTTACGACGATCCAGACATTGCCTTGACTTCTGAGCAGAAGCTCAAGGCAAGAGTCCGGTCGAGGAGTATGCTGCAGAATTTAGGAGGTGGTCAGTTTCAGCCAGGTGGGACACCTATGCCCTTTTAGACTGTTTCTTATCAGGGTTATCAGATGAGGTTTCTGATCTAATGTTAAGTCAGCCTGAACCTTGAACCGTCGATGAGGCCATTTCATCGGCCATTAGGATTGATTGCAGGTTACGTTATCAAAGGCAGACCCGGGGTAAAAACAATGTTAAAATGGTGTCCTACGCTGCACCTCCTGTGACCCCACCTCCTTCCGTTTCTCCTCCACCCGAGCCAATGCAGATTGGTCGGTCCAGATTGTCTCAAGTGGAGCGGAGACGCAGGATTTCTGAGCAGTTGTGTCTTTATTGTGCAAAGGGGGGGTCATAAAGTGCGGAATTGCCCTAAAAAGTCGGGAAACGCTACTGCCTAGGAGTAGTTGGGGGTAATACCCTAGGTATACGACTCTTACTCCTAGAGGATAAACGGTTACTTCTTCCGTGTACGATTACACGGGAAGAAAAATCTGAAGTCTCTGAGGCCTTCATTGATTCAGGCTCAGCGGCTAATTTTATGGATTATGAATTTGCTAAGAAATTGGGTATTCCGCTCACCCCGGTAAAACCACCTATCCAGGTTACGACAGTGGATGATTCCCCCCTGCAACGTAACCATCCTCTGTCTCAAACACCAGAGGTGGAGGTCACTATAGGGGTGCTGCACAGAGAGAAATTTTAGTTTCCTGTGTTACACATGACAACCTCCACAGTCATCCTTGGCATGCCGTGGTTACACCTTCACTCTCCTCAGATAAATTGGGCCACTGGTCAGCTAAGAAGCTGGTCAGCCCATTGTTTCCATCATTGTTTAGTGAAGGTGACCTTGGGTCAGACCAGGATTCATTTAGAGGGAGTTCCGGAACAGTATTCCGAGTTTTCGGATGTGTTCTGCCCCAAGGCTGCCGATAAATTACCTCCACATCGCCCTTTCGATTGTCCCATCGATCTCTGATCTGGTTGTATGCCCCCTAGAGGTCATCTCTACAATTTATCTGGGCTGGAAAAAGTGGCCATGCAGGAGTACATCCATGAAAACTTAGCTAAGGGATTCATTCGCCCTTCCCGGTCACCTGCAGGAGCATGCTTCTTTTTTGTAAAGAAAAAAGACGGAGGCCTTCGGCCATGCATTGATTACCGAGGTCTGAATAAGATCACAGTAAAAAATCGCTATCCATTGCCTTTGATAGACAATTTATTCACTCAGGTCACTTACGCTAAGATCTTTTCGAAATTGGACTTGCGAGGGGCATACAGCCTGGTGCGGATCAGACAGGGTGATGAATGGAAAACGGCCTTTAACACACCCGATGGGCATTACGAGTACCTGGTGATGCCCTTCGGGTTGTGCAACGCCCCGGCTGTTTTTCAGGAACTTATTAATGAAGTATTCAGAGAAGTGTTGGGTAAATTTGTCCTGGTATACCTAGATGATATACTTATTTTCTCAGACAACCTCACCCAACACAGGGCTCACGTTAAATTTGTTCTGAGCAAGCTAAGACTGAACATGCGTTATGCTAAATTGGAGAAATGCATTTTTGAGGCAACATCCGTCACTTTTCTGGGGTACATAATTTCCACCTCGGGCCTTTCTATGGATCCTGCCAAGGTCTCTGCTGTCCTGGAATGGCCTCAGCCAGTAGGACTAAAATCTCTCCAGAGATTTTTAGGATTCGCCAATTACTATAGAAGGTTCATAAAGGGGTACTCCACAGTCATAGCACCCCTCACCAGTCTCACAAAGAAAGGGGCAGATACCAACCACTGGTCCCCCGAAGCCCTGACTGCTCTTTGAAAGAATTGTTTTGCTCTGCACCCATTTTGAGACACGTTGACACCTCCTATCCCTTTATTGTGGAGGTAGACGCCTCGGAGGTCGGGGTACGGGCTGTGCTGTCTCAGCGCTCTGGGTGGCAGGGAAGATTACACTCGTGTGCCTATTTCTCTCGTAGGTTTTCACCAGCAGAGAAAAACTACAATATAGGCAACAGGGAGCTCCTAGCCATTAAACTGGCCTTTGAAGAATGGCGTCATTGGTTAGAAGGAGCAGAACATATGATTACAGTTTACACTGATCACAAAAATTTGGAATACATTGAGGAGGCTAAAAGATTAAGCCCCCGTCAGGCTCGGTGGTCATTGTTTTTCTCGAGATTTAGATTTATTATTACGTACACTCCGGGTAGTAAAAACATTAAAGCGGATGCTCTGTCCAGTTGTTTTGAACCGGAGACCGCACAGCCCTCAGACCCAGAGACTATTATCCCACAGAAAGTTGTGTTGGCAGCCACAGAGACTTGGAAAGACTGGGCAGAGACTTTAGGTCCCTTCCAGCAGGATGTCCCTGAGGGAAAACCAGAAGGGGTTATGTTTATGCCACTGTCATTTCATCTCCAGATCTTACAGATGTTCCACTTGCACAAGAATGCTGGACATCTGGGGGCCTCCAGAACACAGGACCTGGTTGCCAGATGTGCTTGGTGGCCTTCTCTGGCAACGGATTGCAAGAAGTATGTTAGAGAGTGTGCAGTTTGTGCAAAAAGCAAACCCTCCCGTCTGGCACCTGTGGGAACGTTGCAGCCTTTGCCCACCCCGAATGAGCCGTGGACCCATTTGTCCATGGATTTTGTGGGTGAACTTCCAAGGTCAGAAGGCATGTCAGTCATTTGGGTGGCAGTCAAACGCTTCAGTAAAATGGCCCATTTTGTGCCCTTGAAAGGATTCCCCTCGGCCCAGGAGTTGGCCGATCTTTTTATCGTCCACGTTTTCCGACTACATGGCATTCCGGAAAACATAGTGTCGGATCGGGGAGTCCAATTTGTTTCTAGATTCTGGAGGGCATTTTGTCATCAAATGGGCATGGAACTGTCATTTTCATCGGGCTACCACCCACAGACCAATGGTCAGACTGAAAGAGTGAATCAGTCATTGGAACAGTTTTTGAGGTGTTATGTTGCGGATGCGCAAAATGATTGGGTCAAGTTCTTGCCGTTCGCAGAATTTGCGCACAATAATTTGAAAAGCTCATCCTCTGGATTTTCTACGTTTCAGGTGGTAACTGGAAAGTTGCCCAAGTTCTTCCCACTGCTAGTAGCTTCCACTCCGTTTCCAGCTTTGGAGGCGTGGCAAAAATAATTTAAGAACATTTGGGGGAGCGTGAAAAATAATTTGGAGAAGGCTTTTCAAAGTCAGAAAGGTCAAGCTGACAAGAGACGCTCCATAGAGTGGAAGTTCCGGCCAGGAGACTTGGTCTGGGTGTACACGCGTCACTTGACCCTGAAACAGCCCTCACCCAAGTTAGGACCCAGATTTGTGGGCCCTTTTCCAGTGACCAGGAAGATCAACAATGTTACTTATGCCATTGATCTTCCTGCCAGCATGCGCGGTGTAAGATCCTTTCATGTGTCCCTGCTTAAACCAGCAGTTCACGTAGGTCCCACTCCTCCTCCTGTGATGGTAGATGACCAACCTGAGTACGAAGTAGAAAAGATTTTAGACTCACGTGTTGTACAGAACTCAGTGCAGTATCTAGTTCACATCTAGTTCACTGGAAAGGGTATGGTATTGAGGAGAGAACATGGGTACCTGAGTGTCGCATGCATGCGGATAAATTAAAGAAGGAGTTCCACACCCTACATCCTGGGAAGCCGGATTGGAGCTGTCCAGAGTCCACTCCTCAGGGGGGGGTGGGGAGGGGGGGGGGTACTGTGAGAAAACGCGGAAAAGCCGCCGCGAGTACTCAGAGCAAGGCGGCTGATTCCGCGTCCAACGCGGCAGGTTGTGAGCGTGGGTCTGCATCCACTGGCATGATGGAGCGTGATGAAACCGCCGCATGCCTTATGAACAAGTCGGCGGATTCCACATCAGACGCGGGTGTTGGCCTGCATAGGCATAATTCTGACAGTACTGTGGAACGCGGAGGAACCGCCGCATGCTTGGACAGTGGTGCGGCTGGTTCCGCATCCAACACAGCAGAAACATTACAACACATGTCTGGTGTGGCTGGGACTGATAGTCCACACAGGTTCAGGAGGACACGTGCGCGCACGGAGAGGCAGAGCCTTTATGACAGTCAGAAGGGTGTCAGCTGACCAAGCCGGTCAGCTGACAATTCCAGCAGCTTTCATTGGTCCAGCACTTAGGGGTGGCGCTGGAGAGCGCTGGGGTATATATACTGGGTGCTGGTCATTTCTCTGGTGTCTGGCATTGCGATCACTATGTGGTAGCACTCAGACCTTCTGTCAGTATCTGTGTTATTATCTAGATCAGTTTCCAAGGTGTTGATGACCAAGGAGCTCACACCTTAGTCTAAGAATCCTGTTATTATCTGTGTTATTATCTGTGTTATTATCAAGACCAGTTTCCAAGGTGTTGATGACCAAGGAGCTCGCACCTTAGTCTAGGAATCCTGTTACCATCTGTATTATTAATCTAGACCAGTTCCGGGGTGTTGATGATCTAGGAGCTCACACCCAAGTCTAGGCATTGTTGATTATTTGTTATGACCTTCTGCTTTCCTGACCACTCTTCTGATCTCTGATTAGGTACTTCGCTATATCTGATACTCTGTTGCCAAACTCTGCTAGTCTTAGGATTCCGTATCTGTCTCCGGTCTCTGTACTTTATCTGTCTGTGTGTTAACGACCTGGCCTGTCCGACCTCAAGAACTATCTTCCCTGTTGGGAGATAGTTCCCAGTCCTGTCATTGACACTTCACCTTTGGTGTCACTCACTCTCTTATCCTTCACACTCTCAGCCTGACTCCACCCCTTGGGGAGCATCAGGCCATTGGAAGGAGCCTGTTCTTTGGGCAGTATCGCCTGCTGCCTTGCACCCTCTACGCGGGTGCTCTCCTCAAAATATATGGTTGCACCAAACACTCATATTACTCATATGGACACAGGCACACTATTAATGATACCAAATCTGGACTCCCAGTTGCTACACACTTTCGGTCCAACGGACACAGCATGGATGATCTTCGTGTCACTGCCCTGAAGGGCGGCTTCAAAACGTCAAATGACCGATTAATAGCAGAAACAAAATTTATAAATTGTTTCAAAGCTGTGCAGAAGGGTCTGAATAAGGACAACAACTTTCTATATTGGTATGAGATTGATGATATATGAACTGTCTCAGCCACCCTAGCTGAACTTGTGAACTAAGAATTTACGATACCTCTGGGTCAATCCTAATACCAGGTCTGTGAGCAATAAAGTAAACAAGGATCCTTATCTTACCCCATTTAGATGGTCTGTTTGTATTAAGGCATCTTCATGATGTATTTATGCTTGAAAAAAATATCTGTTTTCCCTTTTGATGTTGCATGTATATAAGCTGTCTGTACCACCAGCTTGCAAACTAACAGGATGTAAACCTGACGAAGGCTGCAAGGCCGAAACCTTGTTCATTCTTATTCATTTGTAGTTAGCCAATAAATGGTATCATCCTGATTTAAAACTTCTTGCTCATATTACTCAGGTGTCCAGAGGTTCGAGATATATCTGATTATCGGTGATACTGCAGATCATCAATAATCGGGTATATATCTGCATTCTCGGTGATACTGCAGATCACCGGTAATCAGATCCTCTCTGTGTTACACTGATCATTACACCACCACACATCCAGGCAAGGAGGGAAGCAGGCATGGCATGCTGCCCTGAGATAGTGACCAAAAATAACAATACAGGACTCAGGAGGACTTTTGAGGCCCTAATGTAATGAATCTACTTTAAATCCTTTAACGAGAATCTGTTATAGAGGGCAAGTCTGCCATCCATTCAAGTGAAAGGTATGCACTGACTGCCAGGTATAATACAATGTGCAGTCACAGATGCAGTGAAAGGTATGCAGTGACTGCAAACAGCCGTTTGTGTAGTGACGGCCGTGCTGGACTGGTGCGCACCATGACAAGAGTACAGGTGATGGTGGTTTTACAGCCCATATGGTCGTCCGGCTCATGTAGCTGAATGACAGAACAGTGACTGTCCAGTGTCCAGCTGATCAAATTTGGTCTGACCACAATGAAGCAACGACCTTATTAGATTTTGTGTGCCAACCCCCGAGACACTCATATAGCCGGTCGTCATTGCTTTATTGTGAAGCGCAAGACACTTCACCACGGCAAGGTAATGATCACGAAGGGGGATGGGCACATGTACATTCCTTTTGTTTTGTTGTTGCAGCTGCCCGCAGTGCAGCCAGAAAAATTAGGCAGGCATGTAGACGCCCCAGAAAAATTATTATAGCGGCACATTCAGGAATCCGCCTAGAGTCCTGGACCCTGTTGGTGGTGGCGGAGAATGCAGTCAAGCTGCCAGCAGGCAGTGTGTAATGAGGCAACAGCAGGCTGAACGCGGACGTGTGTCCGCGTCCGCATCAGCAGCGCAACCGCCCGCATGGCCGCATGCGGAACGCGGAGAAATGTCCACGTCCGCAGCGGTAGCACGATCCACCGTTCAGTCGCAGACCTCTCAGCGTACTCCACGTCGAGGCTGCACTCCTGGAACACCTTCACAGGCCTCATGGCATGCTGCTCGCCGAGACACCTCTCATGACAGTCTGGACCCCGTACGGGCCGCGCGCGTGTGCAGTAGAGCCTTTTATACTCTTAGAAAGAGAGTCAGCTGACCAGCTGGTCAGCTGACCTCAGCAAGGTCCTTGAGCTGTACTGCAAGGTCCTTGAGCCACGTTGTGATTGGTTGAATGGCTGGGCGGGCTGTTTGAGTCCAGCACAGTATAAAAGCAGGCATTCTGTCAGTTGCAAGTTGTCTGCAGTCAGCGAATACTTGTGTGTTAGCACTCAGACCCTAGTCAGATCCCAAAGTGTGCTAGAACCAGCTGGAGCTGGGGATCCACACTTAGCCAGATTCTGTTGATAGCCTAAAGTACTATTGCATTATATTGTGTATGACCTTTTGCCTGTTACCTCTTTATCCTCTTGTCTCCTGATTTTGTACTTCGCCAGCCCGTACCGTGACCGACTATTGGCTTGGCTTCTGACTACCCTTGTGTTTCTCGATTCTGTACCTCTGCTCATCTGATTTCCCATTGCTGACCTTGGCTTGACCTCTGATCTTGATTTCTGTCTGTCGATTCGGTACTTCTTTGCCAGTTCTGATACCGAACCGTTTTTCCGTTTGACTTTGCCCCCTTTAGTGGGTTTTCCACTAAAGGGTTAACTCTGCTGAGTTCTTCTTGCGGGGAACTCAGTAACTCCTCAGCATATCATTACTGCTGAGGAACGCAATTCTGCGTTCTTATCCTAGTCGCAGAATCGCACACACTGCCCTTCCTTCCAGAGGTCTCCATCCCTCTGAGTTAACGTCAGTGTGGTGGGTTTTCCACAAGTTATCTGTACCTTGTTTTCCAGAGTACGCATAAATATTTGTATTATTGGTGATGCCGCAGATCACCATATAATCAAATATATCTGTATTACTAGTGATACTGCGGATCACTAATAATCAGAAAACTCTGAAGTGTATACACCAAACACCACAACATTACAGTACTGCAGACCAGTAAAAGTAACATGGAGGGAGTTGCCGAGCAGTTGCAGACTTTAACTGCGGCAGTCGATGAGCTTAGAAACACCGTTGCTGCTCAGCAGGTCCAGATCAACCAGCTGACTGAGGCCTTTCAGAAACTGCCGGCACCACTTAATGTTCTACCCTCCCCAGCCAGTACCGAGCCTAAGATGGCTCTTCCTGAAAGATTTTCTGGTTTTCGGTCCGACTTCAGTAATTTCAAAAATCGTTGTTTAGCCTATTTTCAGATGAGGCCCATATCATCTGGTTCTGAGGTACAGAGAGTAATTTTTATTAAAACTTTGTTACAAGGGGATTCTCAGACATGGGCTTTCAGCTTACCTGAGGGTCACTCTGCCTTATCTTCAGTGTCCGAGTTTTTCAAGAACATGGCCATCATATATGAGGATCCTGATTTAGCCGGCACTGCCAAGCGTAAACTCCGATGCCTAAAGCAAGGCAATCGTATGGTTGAGGAGTACGCTGCCGAGTTTAGAAGGTGGGCGGTCTCAGTGAGGTGGGATCAGTTCACTCTTCTAGACACATACATGACCGGTCTCTCCGAGTCCATTATTGATGTCATGATAAGCCACCCTGAGCCCAAAGATGTAGATGCAGCTATTGCCTTATCGGTTAAGATCGATAGACGCATTCACTATCATAAAAAGGGCAGGTCATCTGTGCTAGTTAGAGCGCCCTCTACTGTTGGTTCCCCTGAGGTTCCAGAGGAGGAGCCAATGCAGTTGGGGCACGGACGACTCTCAGTCGCTGAGAAAGCTAGGAGAAGGAAGGAGGGTCTGTGTCTATATTGTGGGGAAAAGGGTCATCGAGTGCAGAACTGCAGCAAGAAGGCGGAAAACTTGTCCGCTTACGGATGGTTGGAGGTACCACCCTAAGCGAGCCAGTTCTACCTCCATGTCAGAATAAAATCTTGCTGCCCTGTTCTCTTCATTGGGAGAACAGTGACTTCCTAACCTCTGCATTTGTTGACTCTGGGTCAGCTGCCAACTTCATTGACAGAGACCTGACTTTAAACTTTAACATTCCCATTCTTCCCATACAAAGACACATTTATGTTACAGCAATCGATGACTCTCCTTTACAGAACAAGACACCTCTTTGTCAAACTCCGCCGCTCACACTTCAGGTTGGAGTATTGCACACTGAGGTCATCCAGTTCTATGTTTTAAAGATGGCCACCTCATCCGTCATATTGGGGCTACCATGGTTGAAGAAGCATTCCCCTCAAATAGACTGGAAAGAGGGCCAATTATCTGCCTGGTCCTCCTATTGTCAGGAGAATTGTCTTAAATCCATTTCTGTATGTGCTTCAGAGGTCCAGGTCCAGGGGGTCCCACCTCAGTACACTGATTTTTCCGACGTATTTTGTCCTCAATCTGCTGACAGGTTGCCTCCACATAGACCCTATGACTGCCCCATTGAATTGAGACCGGGTACACTGCCTCCTAGGCGTCGTTTGTACAACCTCTCCAGCCCTGAAAAGGTGGCAATGAAAGATTACATCAAGGAGAACTTGGAGAAGGGATTTATCCGTGCCTCCAAGTCTCCTGCTGGTGCAGGTTTCTTTTTTGTTAAAAAGAAGGATGGTGGTCTTCGCCCCTGCATAGACTACAGGCAGCTAAACAAAATCACCATAAAAAATCGATACCCTCTTCCACTCATTGATGACCTGTTTACTCAGATTACTGAGGCCTGTGTTTTTTCAAAGTTAGACTTGAGGGGGGCATACAATCTTATTCGGATCAGAGAGGGCGACGAGTGGAAGACCGCATTTAACACTCCTGACGGTCACTATGAGTATTTAGTTATGCCCTTTGGATTGTGCAATGCCCCAGCTGTCTTTCAGGAGTTTGTAAACGATATTTTCAGAGATGTGTCTGGCAGGTTTACAGTGGTCTATCTTGATGATATTTTAATTTTTTCAAAAAATTTACAGGAACACAGGAAGCATGTAAAATTTGTGTTACAGAAGCTCAGGGAGAACCAGTTATATGCTAAGCTGGAGAAATGCCTCTTCGAGGTGAAAGAGGTGGCATTTTTAGGGTATATTATATCCACCTCTGGACTGGCAATGGATCCAAGCAAAGTCTCAGCAGTGTTGGATTGGCCGCAACCTTCAGGCCTCAAAGCCCTGCAGAGATTTTTAGGCTTTGCTAACTATTATAGGCGGTTTATTAGGGGGTACTCTTCAGTTGTTGCCCCCATGACCCAGTTGACCAAGAAAGGCGCTGATGCGACTAACTGGTCACCAGAAGCCATTGAGGCCTTTCAATCATTAAAAAAATATTTTTGTTCCGCCCCCATATTGCGTCATGTTGACGTCACCCGCCCCTTCATAGTAGAGGTAGATGCATCGGAGGTTGGGGTTGGGGCAGTCCTCTCGCAAGCTTTTGGACCTGATAATAAGGTTCATCCTTGTGCATTTTTTTCAAGAAAGTTTGCACCGGCAGAGAGGAATTATGATGTGGGGAACCGGGAATTGTTGGCTGTTAAGTTAGCTCTAGAGGAGTGGCGTCATTGGTTAGAGGGGGCAGAATTTCCCTTTACTGTTTATACTGACCATAAGAACCTCGAATACATTGAGAAGGCCAAGAGGTTAACACCCAGGCAGGCGAGATGGGCACTTTTTTTTTCCCGGTTTGATTTTATCATAACCTATAAGCCTGGGGATAAGAATGTTAAGGCTGACGCCTTATCCAGGTGTTTTGAATCTGAATCTGCCCCACCAGCCACTCCTGTCAATATTCTACCTGAGAGGTATTTTCTGGCAGCCACTGAGATCTCCGAAGACTTGTCAAAATCGCTTATTGCATGCCAGTCCAATGTTCCCAATGGAAAACCTGAGGGACTTCTGTACGTCCCTATTCGTTTTCGGGAACGGGTGCTCCAGATGTTTCATGAACATAAGGATGTGGGACATCCAGGTATTGCCAGAACCCAGGAACTCTTGAATAGGGCAGTCTGGTGGCCTTCTTACATGTCTGATTGTGAGGAATTTGTTAAGTCCTGCTCTGTCTGTGCCAGGAGTAAGTCCTCCAGAAAAGCTCCAGCAGGCTCTCTTCAGTCCCTGCCTTCTCCACAGGTTCCATGGTCCCACATTTCCATGGATTTTGTGGGGGAGCTGCCTGAATCTGAAGGTAACACTGTCATCTGGGTTGTTACGGACAGATTTAGTAAAATGGCACATTTCGTTGCTCTGTCTGGGTTTCCATCTGCCCGTAAATTGGCAGATTTATTTATTAATAACATCTTTAAGTTACATGGAATTCCGGTGGATATTGTATCTGATAGGGGGGTACAATTTGTGTCAAAGTTCTGGAGGGCCTTTTGTAAAGATCTGGGGATTTCTTTATCATTCTCTTCAGGTTACCATCCCCAGACTAATGGGCAGACAGAGAGGATCAATCAGTCCATGGAGCAGTTTCTTAGATGTTACATAGCAGATGCACAACATCTCTGGACAAGATTCCTCCCATTTGCTGAATTTGCCCACAATAACTTGAAAAACGCATCCTCTGGTTATTCTCCCTTTCAGATTGTCAATGGGAAGTGTCCCAAGTTTACGTCACTTCCAGTCAAGGAGTCACCTCTTCCAGCTCTCCAGGAATGGCAGGGGACTTTCAGAGAGATCTGGGGGAAGGTCAGAGATAATTTGGACAAAGCTTTTTCTGTTCAAAAGAAATTTGCTGATAGAAGACGTTCCAAGGAGTGGAACTTTATTCCAGGGGATTATGTTTGGGTCTCTACTAGACACATTCCTCTCAGGCAACCATCAGCAAAATTAGGTCCTCGCTTTATCGGGCCTTTCCCTATAGAGAGTAAGATCAATGAGGTCACTTACAAGGTAAAATTACCTACTAATATGAGATGTGGCAGGACTTATCATGTTTCTTTATTGAAGCCTGCGGTAAGGGTAGATTCTACTCCCCCTGCTCCTGTGGTAGTGGATGGGGAATTGGAATATGAAGTCCAGGACATTTTAGATTCCCGTTTCTCACGCAACAAGCTCCAGTATCTGGTGCACTGGAAGGGGTACGGGCCAGAAGAGAGGTCATGGGTTCCCCTTCGAGATCTTCATGCTGAGGAGAAAAGGAGGAGATTTCATGAGTTGTATCCTGGGAAACCGGGTGAGGCATGCCCGGAGGTCATGCCTGAAAGGGGGGGTACTGTAATGGGGCAACAGCAGGCTGAACGCGGACGTGTGTCCGCGTCCGCATCAGCAGCGCAACCGCCCGCATGGCCGCATGCGGAACGCGGAGAAACGTCCACGTCCGCAGCGGTAGCACGATCCACCGTTCAGTCGCAGACCTCTCAGCGTACTCCACGTCGAGGCTGCACTCCTGGAACACCTTCACAGGCCTCATGGCATGCTGCTCGCCGAGACACCTCTCATGACAGTCTGGACCCCGTAGGGGCCGCGCGCGTGTGCAGTAGAGCCTTTTATACTCTTAGAAAGAGAGTCAGCTGACCAGCTGGTCAGCTGACCTCAGCAAGGTCCTTGAGCTGTACTGCAAGGTCCTTGAGCCACGTTGTGATTGGTTGAATGGCTGGGCGGGCTGTTTGAGTCCAGCACAGTATAAAAGCAGGCATTCTGTCAGTTGCAAGTTGTCTGCAGTCAGCGAATACTTGTGTGTTAGCACTCAGACCCTAGTCAGATCCCAAAGTGTGCTAGAACCAGCTGGAGCTGGGGATCCACACTTAGCCAGATTCTGTTGATAGCCTAAAGTACTATTGCATTATATTGTGTATGACCTTTTGCCTGTTACCTCTTTATCCTCTTGTCTCCTGATTTTGTACTTCGCCAGCCCGTACCGTTACCGACTATTGGCTTGGCTTCTGACTACCCTTGTGTTTCTCGATTCTGTACCTCTGCTCATCTGATTTCCCGTTGCTGACCTTGGCTTGACCTCTGATCTTGATTTCTGTCTGTCGATTCGGTACTTCTTTGCCAGTTCTGATACCGAACCGTTTTTCCGTTTGACTTTGCCCCCTTTAGTGGGTTTTCCACTAAAGGGTTAACTCTGCTGAGTTCTTCTTGCGGGGAACTCAGTAACTCCTCGGCATATCATTACTGTTGAGGAACGCAATTCTGCGTTCTTATCCTAGTCGCAGAATCGCACACACTGCCCTTCCTTCCAGAGGTCTCCATCCCTCTGAGTTAACGTCAGTGTGGTGGGTTTTCCACAAGTTATCTGTACCTTGTTTTCCAGAGTACGCATAAATATTTGTATTATTGGTGATGCCGCAGATCACCATATAATCAAATATATCTGTATTACTAGTGATACTGCGGATCACTAATAATCAGAAAACTCTGAAGTGTATACACCAAACACCACAACATTACACAGTGGTGCTGTGTGGGGAGCGGCTTAGTCTTGGGGCAGGCAGCCAGCAGCCAGCAGTCACACGGCGTGCAGGCAGAGATGCTGTGTGTGGGGACTGACTTAGTCTTTGGGCGGGCAGTAGCCCTCTGGGATCCATGCCTCATTCATTTTGATAAAGGTCAGGTACTGAACACTTTTGTGACTTAGGCAACTTCTCTTCTCAGTGACAATGCCTCCAGCTGCACTGAAGGTCCTTTCTGACAGGAAGCTTGCCGCAGGACAAGAGAGAAGTTGTATGGCAAATTGGGACAGCTCTGGCCACAGGTCAAGCCTGCAAACCCAGTAGTCCAAGGGTTCATCGTCACTGCGCGCGGTGTCTACATCCACAGTTAAGGCCAGGTAGACGGCTTGCCGGTCCAGGCGTTGGTGGAGGGTGGATCCCGAAGGGCTATGGTGAGGCGTTGGACTAAAGAATTTCCGCATGTCCGACATCACCATGAGATCGCTGGAGCATCCTGTCCTTGCCTGCGTGGACATGGGAGGAGGATTACTGCCAGTGGTACCTTTATTGCGATGTGCTGTCACATTACCCTTAAACGCATTGTAAAGCATCATTGCCAGCTTGTTCTGCATGTGCTGCATCCTATCCGCCTTCTGTGGAGTTGGTAACAGGTCCACCACTTTGTGCCTGTACCGAGCGTCTAGTAGCGTGGCCACCCAGTACAGGTCATTCCCCTTGGGGTTTTTTTATACGGGGGTCCCTCAACAGGCTCGACAACATGAAAGACGCCATCTGCACAAAGTCAGATCCAGACGTACTATCCATCTCCTCTTGCTCTTCCTGAGTGACGTTACACAAGTCCTCTTCCTCCCCCCAGCCACGAACAATACCACGGGAACGTGGAGCAGCACAAGCCCCCTGTGACGGCAGCTGCAGTTGTTCTTCTTAGGGATGATCAGAAAGAGCAAATTCCGTTCCGCCGGAAATCGCGGATTCCGTCAGTGTTAAATTCCGTCGCTATGAAAATTCCACCGGATTTGTACAAAATCCCGCGGAATTCCGGATTCTGTCGGAAAAATTTAAAGAATTGCTAAAGTAACCTTGTTTATCCTATATGGTAGCTCATAGACCCTATTAACTGTTTCCTTCTTCCTTCCCCCCACCTCCCGGAGGGTCTCATCTTCCAGGAAATTGTAATATTTCAAAAGCCAGCTTACATACCGTGGCTGGGAATTGAACTCAGGTCTGAACGCATGGTACGTAGCTTACTTCACCACTATACCACTATACCACCACCAACACTACATACTGAAGCCAGCCTAGCATGTACCATTTTGATATATACAAGAGAAAAATTAGCTTGCTTAGGGATTTGTAGGATGTCAAAAGCCAACTCACATTGACTTGGAATAGAACCCAGGCCTACCACTCTGTAGGCTGCTATCCTAACCATTATACCACCAACACAACACACTTGTCAGAGAGGTTTAAGTTACATCGCCCACAGTCGCATCCCAGCAGGCTCCTCTCCGCAGGCCAGGCATCTCTTTTTTACATCAGAATAGACTGTCACGCGCGCGCAACAGGCGGCGTGATCTTTATGCACTAAGGAGGCGAGTCCACCTACACACCTGTCAGCTGACTTCGTCCGCCGCCTCCGCAATGCTGATTGGCCGGCTTGCTCTGGGCGGGCCATTTGATCTAGCTGCTTGTATTTAAACTCTGAGTTGTCAGTAGCTCATTGTCTGTTGTTGCTGAAACTTTGCAGTGAAAGCTCTCAGACCTTAGTCAGATCCATGTGTGTTTGATCGGCAGGACCCCGGGGATTCACACTTAGCTTAGGATAAAACATATCATTGTATATTGATTTATTGTGTATGACCTCTTGCCTGTACCTCTGATTATTCAGACGGCCACGAAGCATTGGTGTCCGTTCAGGCATTTTTTGACGCTATGGCGGTTATTTATGATGACCCGGACATAGCCGCTACAGCAGAGAGAAAACTGAAAAGACTACGCCAGGGTCACGGTACAGTGGAGGATTAGGCCTCAGAGTTCAGAAAGTGGGCAGTCTCTTCCAGATGGGAACATTTCGCCTTATTAGATTGTTTCCTCACAGGGTTATCAGAGTCAGTATCAGATATTGATCAGTCATCCTGAGCCCAAAACCCTTGATGAGGCGATAACATTGGCCATTAAGATAGATTGCAGGGTCAGATATCATAAGCAGGGCAGATCACACACTTTTTCTAAGGTAGTACTTTCCACTCCTTCTGGGGCAAGTAGTACGGATGAGGCGATGCAGATAGGCCATTCCAAGTTGTCTGAGGCAGAGAAAACTAGGAGAAGGAAGAGGGGCCCTGTTTGTATTGTGGGCAGAAAGGGCATCTTATCCAAAACTGCAGTAGAAGTCGGAAAACTTCTTCGCCTGGGTGTAGTAGGAGGTACTACCCTAGGCGAACCTGTTTTATCTCCAAAAATATTAAAATGTTGTTACCCTGTTCTATCACGTGGAAGAATCAGGTTCATAACACCCAGGCCTTTGTCGATTTAGGTTCTGCAGCCAACTTTATCGATTTTGATTTGGATTGTCAGTGGAACATTCCCATCTGTTCCATAGAGAGGCATATTTATGTAACTGCAATCGATGATTCTCCCCTGCAAAACAAACAGCCCCTTACGCAGACTCCTCCCCTCGTTTTCATGTGGGAGTTATGCATAAGGAGGAGATACAGTTTTATGTCCTTAATATGTCCTCCTCTACTATCGTTTTGGGTCTCCCCTGGTTGCAAAAACACTCACCTCTGATAGATTGGAACACTGGACAATTGCTGGCATGGTCCCCGGCCTGCCAAAAACAATGTCTGGAGAAAGTTGCCAAGTGTTCTGTTGACTTTCAGGTGGAGGGTGTTCCTACACAGTATGTTGCTTTTTCCGATGCATTTTGTCCTCTTCGGCTGACAAACTTCCCCCTCATAGGGAATTTGACTGCCCTATAGATTTGAGACTCGGTACCATGTCTCCTAGGGGTCATCTGTACAACCTCTCAGGTCCTGAACAGGTAGCCATGAAAGATTACATCAAGGAAAACTCTAAGTCACTGGCAGGGGCAGGATTCTTTTTTGTGCAAAAGAAGGATCGTGGACTCCGTCCATGTATCGATTATAGAGCATTGAACAAAATTACCATCCGGAATCGTTATCCTCTGCCGCTGATTGATGACTTATTTGCACAAGTTGCTGGGGCTAAACTGTACTTTCCAAAATGGGGTCATTTGTGGGGTGTGTTTACTGTCCTGGCATTTTGGGGGGTGCTAAATTGTAAGCACACCTGTAAAGCCTAAAGGTGCTCATTGGACTTTGGGCCGCTTAGCGCAGTTAGGCTGCAAAAAAGTGCCACACATGTGGTATCACCGTACTCAGGAGAAGTAGTATAATGTGTTTTAGAGTGTATTTTTACACATACCCATGCTGGATGGGGGAAATATCTCTGTAAATTACAATGTTTTGATTTTTTTTTACACACAATTGTCCATTTACAGAGAGATTTCTCCCACCCAGCATGGGTATGTGTAAAAATACACCCCAAAACACATTATACAACTTCTCCTGAGTACGGTGATACCACATGTGTGTGCAACGGTTGGTGTCAGCAAGAACAGATTTTCTGATTATTGGTGATCTGCAGTATCACCAATAATACTGATGCTATACCTGATTATGTGGTGATCTGCAGAATCACCAATAATGCTAGTATAGCCAGACACAGGACAATTGGATGTAAGGATAGGTGTTTGGTGCAACAGTAATACAACATACAATGATCACCCGAGGAGCGGGTGATTCAGACCGTAGTCGGTGGTCACCCGAGGAGCAGGTGATTTAGACTGTACTACAACCACTGGTCACCTGAGGAGCAGGTGATCCAGACTGCACTGCAGCTACTGGTCACCTGAGGAGCAGGTGATTCAGATGGTACTGCAGCTACTGACCACCTGAGGAGCAGGTGATTCAGACTGTACTGTAGCTAGTGATCACCCGAGGAGTAGGTGATAAAACTGTACAGAGAATCCCTCACCAGAGACTAGACTCACCGGTGAGGGCAGAAGAGTCAGACAAGCAGATTCGGCAACAGACGGACAGATCCGGTACAAAGACAGAAGGCTAAATCAGAGTAGTATTCAGGCTGAGTCGGCAACAGAATCAGATAGGCAGAAGCACAGAATCAGTAGGCAGAAGAGTAGTCAAGGCTTAGCAGAAGGTCATAACAAATAATACAATTCAATTAGTACTTTAGCTATCAACAGAATCTGACTAAGTGTGGATCCCCAGCTCCTGCTGGTTCTAGCACACTTTGGGATCTGACTAAGGTCTGAGTGCTAACACGTAGCATTTGAAATAGCAGACAAGGAGCTACTGACAGGCATGTCCTATATATACTAAGAGCGCCCCATAGCGCCGCCCCAGTCACTCAGCCAATCAGGAGAACTGCTGACCGGCCGATCAGCTGACACCCCTTCTATTCGCATAAAGGTCCTGTCGCCTGGTGCGCACGCGTTGCCCTCAGTCTATGTGCAACTGAAGGACCAGGCAAAACTCCACCATGTAATAGCGTGGCGGAGGCCGCCAGCTGAGACGTGGAGACAGCCGCCATGCCGCTCACCTCTGCGGCGGCCTCTCCGCCATTCACAGTCCCAGGAAAAACTCCACCATGTATTAGTGCGGTGGAAACCGCCGGCTGAAACGCGGAGACAGCACCATGCCGCTCACTATTGCGGCGGCGTCTCCGCTATCCATTACAGTACCCCCTCCCTGAGAAGTGGACCCTGGACACTTCTTACACGGCTTTTCAGGTTATAACTCATGAAACTCTCTCTTTAAATCTTCGGCATGCATGTGGCAATCCGGAACCCAAGTTCTCTCCTCTAGGCCATACCCCTTCCAATGGACCAGGTACTGTACAGAATTCTACACTAATCGAGAATCTAAAACCTTCTCGATGTCATACTCAGGTTGGTCGTCAATCATCACAGGGGGGGGGGAGAGGAATCCACATGCACAGCAGGCTTCAACAAAGGAACATGAAGTGATCTCACACCTCTTGTGCTGGCTGGGAGATCAATCACATATGTCATGTCATTAATCTTTCTGGACACAGGGTATGGGCCTACAAATCTGGGTCCTAACTTAGGTGATGGTTTCTTTAACGCCAGATGACGAGTAGACACCCACACCATGTTTCCTGGGGAAAACTTCCACTCAACAGACCGCCTTTTATCTGCCTGTTTTTTCTGCGTCTGGAAGGCTTTTCCCAGATTCCTTTTTACAAGTACCCATATCTCCTTTAATGCCCTTTGCCAATCCTCTAGAGCCAGAAAAGGGGAAGATGCCACTGGTAAAGGAGAGAATTTGGGAGATCTTCCCGAAACCACCTGGAAAGGAGAAAAACCTGAGGGGGAACTCTTCAGATTATTATGCGCAAATTCCACAAATGGCAGGAACTTTACCCAATCTGACTGTGCATCTGCCACATAACACCTGAGAAACTGCTCCAAGGACTGGTTAACTCTTTTGGTCTGTCCATTGGTCTGTGGATGGTAGCCTGATGAAAATGACAGATCCATACCGAGCTGGTGGCAAAAAGTTCTCCAGAACTTAGACACAAACTGGACTCCCCTATCTGACACCACATTCTCCGGAATGCCATGCAGCCGGAAAATGTGCTGGATGAACAGATAAGCCAATTCCTGGGCCGAGGGGAGTCCCTTCAAAGGGACAAAATGAGCCATTTTACTGAACCTATCAACTACCACCAAGATGACCGACTTGCCCTCAGACCTGGGGAGTTCACCAACAAAGTCCATAGACAAGTGAGTCCATGGTTCATTTGGCACCGGTAAGGGTTGTAGCGTACTTACTGGTGCTTGACGAGAGGGCTTATTCCTGGCACACACAGAGCACTCTCTCACAAACTTTTTGCAATCAAGGGCCAACAAAGGCCACCATACACATCTGGCCAGTAAGTCCTGAGTTCGAGCAGCCCTGGAATGCACTGCATTCTTATAGGAATGGAACAATTGCAAGTGTTGTAAGCGAAAAGGAAGTGGCACAAACAGAACCCCCTCGGGCTTCCCTTCTGGAATATCCTGCTGGTAAGGCCCTAGGGTAAGTGCCCAATCATCCCAGGTCTCCGTGGCTGCCACCACCAGTCTTTGAGATAAGATGGTCTCAGGGGTTGATTGCTGAGATGTCTCAGGCTCAAAACACCTAGATAATGCATCTGCTTTGACATTCTTACTTCCCGGTGTATACGTAATTACAAATATGAACCTTGAAAAGAAAAAGGACCAGCGAGCCTGTCGGGGGCTAAGTCTTTTGGCCCCTTCGATGTACTCCAAATTTTTATGATCAGTATAGACCGTGATCATATGTTCTGCCCCTTCCAGCCAATGGCGCCATTCTTCAAAGGCTAACTTAATGGCCAAGAGCCCCCTATTGCCAATATCGTAGTTCTTCTTGGCTGGAGAGAACCTATGAGAAAAGAAGGCACAGGGATGTAGTTTGCCTTGAAGACCAGAGCATTGAGACAGCACAGCCCCAACCCCAACCTCCGATGCATCCACCTCAACAATGAAGGGGAAAGTGAAATCCACATGTTTCAGAATGGGAGCAGAACAAAATAATTTTTTCAGGGTAGCGAAGGCAGACTGTGCCTCAACTGTCCAATGTTAAGTGTCAGCCCCCTTCTTGGTAAGGTTGGTGAGGGGCGACACTACAGAGGAAAACCCTTTGATGAACTTCCTGTAGTAATTGGCGAAGCCAAGAAATCTTTGGAGTGCCTTCAATCCTACAGGTTGAGGCTACACCAATACAGCAGAGGCTTTTTCAGGATCCATAGAGAGACCTGAAGTGGACATGATATATCCCAAAAAAGGGACTTTAGTGACTTCAAAGAGGCACTTCTCTAACTTCGCATACAACGAGTTCTGCCTCAATTTTCTTAAAACGAACTTCACATGTTTCCGATGTTCTGTTAAATTGGGTGAGAAAATCAGTATATCATCCAGATACACTAGCACACATTTTCCCAGAACTTCCCTAAAGACTTCATGAATCAGCTCCTGGAAGATGGCAGGGGCATTACACAACCCGAAGGGCATGACCAGATACTCATAGTGCCCGTCGGGCGTGTTGAACGCCGTCTTCCATTCATCACCATCCCTAAGGGCGTACCAGGTTGTATGCTCCTCGTAGGTCTAACTTAGAGAAGATACTGGCATTAGTTCCTTGGGCAAAAAAATCGTCAATCAATGGCAGTGGATAGCGATTTTTCACTGTGATCTTATTTAAACCCCGATAGTCAATACAAGGTCGAAGCCCACCGTCCTTTTTCTGTACAAAAAAGAACCCAGCCCCTGCTGGTGACTGGGAAGGACAGATAAATCCCTTGGCCAAATTTTATTTGATGTATTCCTGCATAGCCAGCTTCTCTGGCCCCGACAAATTATAGAGATGGCCTCTAGGGGGCATACAACCCGATCTTAACTCTATGGGACAGTCAAAGCTCCGGTGTGGCGGGAGTTTCTCAGTTGATTTTGGACAAAACACATCAGAAAATTCTGCGTTCTGCACTGGCACCCCTTTCACCTGAACCTTGGTGGCGCAAACAGCAACTTTCTCCAAACAATGATGATGACAATGGGTTGACCAGCTCTGTAGCTGACCTTAACACCTCACTAGCTCTCCTCTTAAAATCCTTTGGGATACTCAAGAAAAGCAGAAGGGGGAGGAGAGGGAGTGGATCCAAGTATAAAAAAACATACTTGTCCCCAGAAAAGCTCAATCACAGCTACACTCTGCAATGCCAGATCGATAAATAATAAGACTGCAACTATACATGACCTAATAGAGCTCTCTGATTTGACCTTTTTGACAGAGACCTGGCTTGGGAAACATGCAGGCCCAACTCTTGAAGCAACCGTGCCGACCAATTATTCAGTCCTGCACTGTGAGAGACAAGTCCGCAAGGGTGGGGGGGGGGGGTTGCCATATGCTTCAGTTCCTCTTTGAACATAAGGCCCCTGCCCATAGGCCCCACTGAAACCTTTGAATGTCTTGCAGCCCAACTGTCAGCAGAAGTAAACATCAACATATTGCTCATATACCGCCCCCCAAAAAATGGTCCAGCCTTTCTTAAGGAAATATCTGAACTCTTATCCTGCCTAACTGTGGAACACCCCAGATGGATCATCCTGGGAGACTTCAATGCATGGGTGGATGATCACGACTCCCGCCTAGGAAGTGAACTACTTCTTATAATGAATGAACTGGGTTTCTCTCAGGCTGTCAACCTCCCCACCCACAAGAAAGGGCACACCCTGGATCTTATATTTCATTCCGGACTTTTAATATCACACATGGATATAAACCCAGTGGTATGGTCAGACCACCATACCATCCACTTCTCTCTGACAACACCAGCAATAAAACACAGAGGGAAAGAACTCATAAAATACCATTCTCTGAAAGATGTCTCACCCCAGCATGTTCAGAATACCCTCAACTTCGACGCATTAACCAATCATTGCGCAGACCCAGACTCCATGGTCCTGATGTACAACCATGCAGTGTCATCTGCCTATGACGCCCTTGCTCCAGTTCACATTAAACGGTCTACACCACTTCACCATGCACAGTGGTTTGACAGCTCACTAAAGGACCTAAAGAAAGGAGCGCGCAGACTAGAAAGGAAGTGGCAAAAAACTCAGAATTCAAAAGATAAACACACCCTTGTCTCTCACCTGGAAAGCTACCAAGATGCGATCACCAAAAAAAAATCCTCCTACCTATCACAGGAGATCGCAAAGGCCGCCAACAGGCCAGCCCAACTATTCCGCACAGTTGATAGACTATGTAACCCATCCTGTCTAAAACCTCCTTCAAAGGAGCTATGCGAAAAATTTGCTTGCTACTTTGTTGACAAAGTATCTTCTATTCGGTGTCTCATTCAGTCCACAGCACCTAAGACTTATTAAACTCCTGGAAATAGTGGCAAAAACAACCTAACACCCTGGACTGACTTCAAAAGTATTAGTGATGAAGAGATCTCAGACATCCTCCGTCGCCTCCGCCAGACAACCTGCGACCTGGACCCTGGACCAACTAAACATATGCTGAAATGCCCTGACCTCTTTGGTCCAGCATTTCACAAAATAGTAAATTGCTCTCTGCAAGCAGGGAGGTTTCCTACCTCTCTAAAAGAAGGAATCATCAAGCCCCTTCTTAAAAAACCTTCCATGGATCCAGATGCTATGAGCAGCTACAGACCTGTCTCCAACCTCCCTTTCTTAGGTAAAGTTATTGAAAAGGCTGTCTATCAGCAACTTGAAACCAGGCTGTCAGTAAACAACATCCTGGACCCTCTACAATCTGGCTTTAAGAAGCACCACAGCTGTGAAACAGCCCTCATCCAAGTCTGCAACGACCTGCTCATGGCAAGGGACAGAGGGGAATTCTCCATCCTAATCCTGTTGGCTCTCTCAGCGGCTTTTGATACAGTTGACCATGAAATCCTGCTTAACAGACTGCAGGAGTACTGTGGCATCAGTGGATCAGTCCTCCAGTGGTTCAGATCATTCCTGACTGACAGAACACAGAGAGTATCCCTAGGTCCTATAATGTCCAAACCTGCACCTCTACAATTCGGAGTGCCATAAGGATCAATCCTATCCCCTCTGCTGTTTGCAATCTACATGTTGCCACTCGGTACACTTATCCTATTCCTACGTCATGACCTGACGTACCACTGCTACGCCGATGACACACAGCTATACCTGTCCTTCAAACCTGGTGGAACAGACCCTACCCCAAAAATAAACTCTTGCTTAGCTGATCTACAGGCTTGGATGAATTATAACTGGTTGAAACTGAATGCTGACAAAACTGAGGTCCTGTTTGTCCAAAGCCAACACTTGCCATCAAAACAGTTCTATCCTAAAGCAACACCAATCAGGATTGGGAATTCAGACATAAACAGCTCCAACCTTGTGCGCAGCCTTGGTGTACTAACCGATGGGGAATTGAGTTTCAGAAACCAAATTTCATCTGTAGTTAAATCTTCCTTCTTTCATCTGAAGAACATTGCAAAGGTTAAACATCTGATTCCCCCAGAGGATCTTCCAACCCTAGTCCACGCCTTCATCACATCACGGCTGGACTACTGCAATGCCCTTTATGCTGGCCTCCCTTAAAAAAGAACCTGCATTGCCTGTAATTAGTGCAGAATGCTGCTGCCAGATTGCTAACAAACCAGCCTCGCCACGGTCACATTACACCGATCCTTCGCTCACTGCACTGGCTACCAGTAGAATGGAGAATACTCTTCAAGATTGGACTGCTGACATTCAAATCCCTGCACAATCTGGGCCCTGGATACATGAAGGACCTGCTGAAGCTGCAACACACCTCTCACAACCTCAGATCAGCAAGTTCTATAAACTTGGTCACTCCCAGAGTGCACCTCAAAAAATCTGGAGATAGAGACTTCTGCCATGCTGCCCCTACTCTTTGGAACTCCCTGCCACACCCAGTAAAGACAGCACCATCCCTGGAGCTATTCAAATCCAGACTGAAAAGCCACCTGTTTAGCCTGGCATTTCCAGACTTATAAAATTCTTCCTCTGTACCACGATGGTCGGAGCCATGCTTATGCACTTTGAGTCCCATGGGAGAAAAGCGCTCTACAAATGTTATTTGTTGTTGTTGTGTTGTTGTTGAAGCCCAGTCGATCTGAGGGGAGTGTAGTTGCAACCAGGGCATACCGAGGATTATGGTAGAGGTTGCCATTTGCAGGACAATGAACTGTAGTTTTTCCTTATGCAGAACCCCTATATTACACAACAATAAGGGGGTCTGGGAGAGAGGCTATCTACACTGTAACGGAGAGTCATCTACCACTGTGATCTGAATCTGACGGTTTAAAGGAAGTAAGGGAATCCCCAATCTTTTGACAAAGTCATAATCTATAAAATTAGCTGTAGAGCCTGAGTCCATGAATGCTTCTGTGGCCGTGGCCCGACCCTCCCAGGTAATGGAGCAAGGGAGGAGTAAGCGGTTATTATCTAGAGGTAAACACGGCTCGCCTAGGGTATTACCTCTGACTACACCTAGGAGGCAGCGTTTCTCAACTTTTTAGGGCAATTCTAGACAATGTGACCCTCCTCAGCACAGTATAGACAGAGTCTTTCTGACCTTCTGTGATTCTTCTCCACTTGTGTTAACCTAGACTGACGTTCATCCTGAGCTGACAAGGGTGGAAAGGAGGTGTAGAAAACAGATCTTACAGCATTTCTGCCACGGGTTTGTTTTTGATAGCAAAGGCTGCGATCAACCCGCACCGACAATAAAATTGCTTCTTCTAGAGATTTAGGTTCAGGATGACCTAACATCAAATCAGAAACTGCATCGGATAGCCCTGACAGGAAACAATCTAATAAAGCATACTTTCCCCATCTAGCTGAAACAGCCCACCTCCTAAATCCTGCAGCATAAACCTCTACTGGGTTGCGACCCTGCCTGAGATTCTTTAGTTTCCTTTCAGCTGTGATAGCAATATCCGGATCATCGTATATAACGGCCATAGCCTTAAAAAACTCCTGAACTGAGGATAATGCCTCATGCCCTGTGTGAAGACTATATGCCCATGTTTGTGAATCTCCTTACAAAAGGGTCTTCATAAAAGTTACCCTCGGGTACGGACATACGAAGGTCCGACACTGAAGGGGATTGCGCTGTATCAATAGTCGTTTGAAGTACCTGAATTGTCCCAGATAGTTGAGTGATCTGAGTCTGTTGGGTATTGATCACCCCGGTAAGGTTGTTTACCGTGGTGGCCAGGACTTCAAGCTGACTATGTAGTGCGTTCATAATGTTTGGTCTGCTGTTCTGTAATGATTGGTGTCAGCAAGAACAGATTTTCTGATTATTGGTGGTCTGCAGTATCACCAATAATACAGATGCTATACCTGATTATGTAGTGATCTGCAGAATCACCAATAATGCTAGTATAGCAAGACACAGGACAATTGGATGTAAGGATAGGTGTTTGGTGCAACAGTAATACAACATACAATGATCACCCGAGGAGCGGGTGATTCAGACCGTAGTCGGTGGTCACCCGAGGAGCAGGTGATTCAGACTGTACTACAACCACTGGTCACCTGAGGAGCAGGTGATCCAGACTGTACTGCAGCTACTGGTCACCTGAGGAGCAGGTGATTCAGACTGTACTGCAGCTACTGATCACCTGAGGAGTAGGTGATAAAACTGTACAGAGAATCCCTCACCAGAGACTAGACTCACTGGTGAGGGCAGAAGAGTCAGACAAGCAGATTCGGCAACAGACGGACAGATCCGGTACAAAGACAGAAGGCTAAATCAGAGTAGTATTCAGGCTGAGTCGGCAACAGGATCAGCTAGGCAGAAGCACAGAATCAGTAGGCAGAAGAGTAGTCAAGGCTAGCAGAAGGTCATAACAAATAATACAATTCAATTAGTACTTTTGCTATCAACAGAATCTGACTAAGTGTGGATCCCCAGCTCCTGCTGGTTCTAGCACACTTTGGGATCTGATTAAGGTCTGAGTGCTAACACGTAGCATTTGCAACAGCAGACGAGGAGCTACTGACAGGCATGTCCTATATATACTGAGAGCGCCCCATAGCACCACCCCAGTCACTCAGCCAATCAGGAGCACTGCTGGAGTCAGCTGACTGGCCGATCAGCTGACTCCCCTTCTATTCGCATAAAGGTCCTGTCACCTGGCGCATGCGTGCGTAGCCCTCAGTCTATGTGCAACTGAAAGACCAGGCAAAACTCCACCATGTAATAGCGCGGCGGAGGCCGCCGGCTGAGACGCAGAGACAGCGGCCATGCTGCTCACCACTGCAGCGGCCTCTCCGCCATTCACAGTCCCAGGCAAAACTCCACCATGTATTAGTGCGTCGGAAACCGCCGACTGAGATGCGGAGACAGCACCATGCCACTCACTGTTGCGGCGGCATCTCTGCTATCCATTACAGTGTGACACTTTTTTGCACCCTAATTGCGCTAAGGGGCCCAAAGTCCAATGAGTACCTTTAGGATTTCACAGGTCATTTTGAGACATTTGGTTTGAAGACTACTCCTCACAGTTTATGGCCCCTAAAATCCCAGGGCAGTATAGGAACCACATAAGTGACCCCATTTTAGAAAGAAGACACCCCAAGGTATTCCGTTAGGTGTATGGTGAGTTCATAGAAGATTTTTTTTTGTCACAAGTTAGCGGAAATTGATTTGTATTGTTTTTTTTCACAAAGTGTAATTTTCCACTAACTTGTGACAAAAAATAAAATCTTCTATGAACTCACCATACTCCAAACAGAATACCTTGGGGTGTCTTCTTTCTATAATGGGGTCATTTGTGGGGTTCCTATACTGCTCTGGCATTTTAGGGGCCCTAAACCGTGAGGAGTAGTCTTGAAATCAAACATCTCAAAATGGCCTGTGAAATCCTAAAGGTACTCATTGGACTTTGGGCCCCTTAGTGCAGTTAGGGTGCAAAAAAGTGCCACACATATGATATTGCCGTACTCAGGAGAAGTACTATAATGTGTTTGGGGTGTATTTTTACATATACCCATGCTGGGTGGGAGAAATATCTCTGTAAATGACATTTTTTTTATTTTTTTACACATAATTGTCCATTTACAGGGATTTTTCTCCCACCCAGCATGGGTATGTGTAAAAATACACCCCAAAACCCATTATACTATTTCTCCTGAGTACGGAAGTACCACATGTGTGACACTTTTTTGCACCCTGACTGCGCTAAGGAGCCCAACGTCCTATGAGCACCTTTAGGATTTAATAATGGTCACAATAGAACATATCCCATATACAAGATAATATTTAATGTCACAAGGGTATGTGGGAGGTTTGCTATCTCAAATGACGAGGACCAGGATGCTGTACGAGTGGTCAGTGGTTGCGTATATACTCAGGGGTGAGGGTCTTTGCTGATCCCCACCACTGGAACAATCTTGCAGTGGGGTGTAGCTATCTCACTCCCAGTATCACCACAAGAGACCTGTATAACAGTCCTGCAACCTCTAAAATGATGATATGTTTACCTATACAATTCACATGCTGTGGCTATAACCTAAGTGTAAGTCCCCCTAATATTGGCGTAACACACAGGTCTATCTGATAGACAACCACACTTTAAAGCTCCCCCATAGGGGTCAGGAATATATAGGTACTACCCTTCACAGAAGGAAACTGGGGTACAAGATATACAGTGGGTGCATAAGTGAAATGGTATGTACAGTGCTCTCAATAGTTTCTCCCTTATACAGGACGTCGTCAGGAGAAAATAGTGCACAACATGATAAATACAGTGAAAGCTATCCCCACACCGAGTGTCAAAGTTTCTCCTAGCTATAGCCCAAGTCAGAGCTACTCGAGTTGCCACCTGGCTTTGTTTAAATAGACATTGGCACACCCCACCCCGTCCTCTGGGTCCACCCCTCATATCTAACAAATTCATGTTCCCTGCAGTGGGGTTGTAGTCAATCCCCGCAGGTTACCCTCATCGCTGGCCCCCTCCTCAGTATATACGAGAGGGGCTAATTCACCTAGCCACCGCTCACCAAGCCTCGTTCGTGCCGCTGACGTCACATCCGGTGACGTCATATCCTCATGGTAGCCATGCGTCCCTAGCAACCAATGCGTAATTGTGGATGGAAGTGCCGTGTAAACAAATCTGCGCTCTTCGTCCCAATAGAGATTGGGCTACCATGACAACCTGGCTGCCTGTATTATGACAGCTCATCGGTGCCCATTGAATGCATGAAATAGCGCAATATGTTGGCCCATATCAAATCAGCTGATGAAATGTCACTGTTACAGTGTATAGTAAAGATAGACAGGTCACATGATCAAATGACACCACGTGATCTCATGAGTGTGAATACACACATCTCTGTCATCTTAAGCCCTAGTGCTTAACTTCAAATACAATTGTGACTGAGCTGTGTCATTGGGGCTGACTGATATCAATACAGGAACAGGGAGAGGGGAGGGGGAGAGAGAGATCGCAAGTGTGACAGTTAATGAGGGAGGGGAATGACCCCAACAGGCAGGACAAAAAGAGGGGGGAAGGGGGGAAGGAACAGGAATAAGGATGCATACTCCATATAGGAGGCAGTATGTGTACCAGATGTCAGTACAGGGGAAGGGGGGGAAGGGCAACAGCATAGAGTGATGTTCTATGAAAACAATATACAGGAGAACCAGATCAATTGCAGTGACTATTATAAAAAGCATTTAACAGAAAAATCTTCGTTAACCTATTTTGGTTCCTGGACGTAGAAACTACGTCCAGGAACCATGCACGCGCACTCCCGGCCCGCGGTTCGTTAGCCAGGCAATCAGTGAATCGGGCTATGGTGCCCGATCACTGATTCCTCTCCCCCGCTGAAAAAGCGACAGCTTCTCTCGGAAGCTTCACTTTTTCTGGCTGTAACTTACCACATGCGTCGCTCTAAGCGTGTGTTACGCTTAGAGTGACGTCATGTAAACAAACTCATGGCCGCCATCTTGTGGCCAAAAAGTAAAACTACAACTAAAAGTAAAAAAAAAAAAAAAATTCAAACACACATTTACATTATAAATCACTTGTTTACATCACACCTTCCCAAAACTACCCAAATAAAATGTTTATTATAAAAAAAAAAAATTACAAAAAAAAAAAAAAACATGTAAATATTTACATAGGGGTCTAAACTTTTTAAATATCAATGTAAAGATGAAATACTTCTATATTTTTTATTTTAAACTTGTAAATAGTGATAGATGCAAAACGGAAAAAATGCACCTTTATTTCCAAATAAAATATTGTCGCCATACATTGTGATAGGGACATAATTTTAATGGTGTAATAACCGGGACATATGTGCAAATAAAATACATGAGTTTTAATTATGGAGGCATGTATTATTTTAAAAGTGTAATGGCTGAAAACTGAGAAATAATGATTTTTTCCGTTTTTTTCTTATTCTTCCTGTTAAAATGCATTTACAGTAAAGTGGCTCTTAGCAAAATGTACCCCCCAAAGAAAGCCTAATTGGTGGTGGAAAAAACAAGATATAGATCAGTTCATTGTGATAAGTAGTGATAAAGTTATAGGCTAATGAATGGGAGGTGAACATTTCTCAAGTGAAAACGACGGAACGCGAATGGGTTAAGCCCTTTGGCTTAACCACTTGAGGACCGCCCCCAGCCGATGGGCGGCGGCAAAGTCCGGGCCCAAACGACCGCAATACGCCCATCGGCGGGGGCGGCTGCGGGAGTGGCTATGCGGTGATCGCGTCATTCGTGACGTGATCAGCCGCCGGGGACTCGCTCCGCCCACCGCTCGTAGTAACCCGTTCGGAAGCGCCGGCGGGTTACTAGCACCCGGATCGCCGCTGCACATATGTATAATAGGCTTTGTAATGTATACAAAGCCTATTATACTGGCTGCCTCCTGCCCTGGTGGTCCCAGTGTCCGAGGGACCACCAGGGCAGGCTGCAGCCACCCTAGTCTGCACCCAAGCACACTGATTTCCCCCCCCCTGCCCCCTGATCGCCCACAGCACCCCTCAGACCCCCCCCCTGCCCACCCCCCAGACCACTGTTTGCACCCAGTCACCCCCCCAATCACCCATCAATCACTCCCTGTCACTATCTGTCAACGCTATTTTTTTTTATCCCCCCCCCCCTGCCCACTGCCCCCTCCTGATCACCCCCCCCCACCCCTCAGATTCTCCCCAGACCCCCCCCCAGACCCCCCCCCCCCCCCCCCGTGTACTGTATGCATCTATCCCCCCTGATCACCTGTCAATCACCTGTCAATCACCCGTCAATCACCCGTCAATCACCCCCTGTCACTGCTACCCATCAATCAGCCCCTAACCTGCCCCTTGCGGGCAATCTGATCACCCACCCACACCAATAGATCGCCCGCAGATCCGACATCAGATCACCTCCCAAGTGCAGTGTTTACATCTCTTCTCTCCTCTAAACACCCACTAATTACCCATCAATCACCCATCAATCACCCCCTATCACCACCTGTCACTGTTACCCATCAGATTAGGCCCTAATCTACCCCTTGCGGGCACCCAATCACCCGCCCACATGCTCAGATTGCCCTCAGACCCCCCCTTATCAATTCGCCAGTGCAATATTTACATCTGTTATTCCCTGTAATAACCCACTGATCACCTGTCAATCACCTATCAATCACCCCCTGTCACTGCCACCCATCAATCACCCCCTGTCACTGCCACCAATCAATCAGCCCCTAACCTGCCCCTTGCGGGCAATCTGATCACCCACCCACACCAATAGATCGCCCGCAGATCCGACATCAGATCACCTCCCAAGTGCAGTGTATACATCTCTTCTCTCCTCTAAACACCCACTAATTACCCATCAATCACCCCCTATCACCACCTGTCACTGTTACCCATCAGATTAGACCCTAATCTGCCCCTTGCGGGCACCCAATCACCCGCCCACACGCTCAGATTGCCCTCAGACCCCCCCTTATCAATTCGCCAGTGCAATATTTACATCTGTTATTCCCTGTAATAACCCACTGATCACCTGTCAATCACCTCCTGTCACCCCCTAGCACACCTACCCATCAGATCAGGCCCTAATTTGCCCTGTGTGGGCTCCTGATCACTCGGCCAAACCCTCAGATCCCCCTCAGACCCCCTTCCGATCACCTCCCCAGTGCATTGAATGCATCTATTTTCCCCTCTAACCGCCCCCTGAGACACCCATCAATCACCTCCTGTCACCCCCCTAGCACTCCTATCCATCAGATCAGGCCCAAAACATCCTGTCATCTAAGAGGCCACCCTGCTTATGATGGGTTCCACAAAATTTGCCCCCTCATAGACCACCTGTCATCAAAATTTGCAGATGCTTATACCCCTGAACAGTCATTTTGAGAAATTTGGTTTCCAGACTACTCACAGTTTTGGGCCCGTAAAATGCCAGGGCAGTATAGGAACCCCACAAGTGACCCCATTTTAGAAAGAAGACACCCCAAGGTATTCTGTTAGGTGTATGATGAGTTCATAGAAGATTTTATTTTTTGTCAAAAGTTAGCGGAAATTGGATTTTTATTGTTTTTTTTCACAAAGTGTCATTTTTCACTAACTCGTGACAAAAAATAAAATCTTCTATGAACTCACCATACCCCTAACGGAATACCTTGGGGTGTCTTCTTTCTAAAATGGGGTCACTTGTGGGGTTCCTATACTGCCCTGGCATTTTAGGGGCCCTAAACCGTGAGGAGTAGTCTAGAAAACAAATGCCTCAAAATGACCTGTGAATAGGACGTTGAGCCCCTTAGCGCACCTAGGCTGCAAAAAAGTGTCACACATGTGGAATCGCCATACTCAGGAGAAGTAGTATAATGTGTTTTGTGGTGTATTTTTACACATACCCATGCTGGGTGGGAGAAATCTCTCTGTAAATGGACAATTGTGTGTAAAAAAAATCAAAAATGTGTCATTTACAGAGATATTTCTCCCACCCAGCATGGTTATATGTAAAAATATACCACAAAACACATTATACTACTTCTTCTGAGTACGGCGATACCACATGTGTGACACTTTTTTGCAGCCTAACTGTGCTAAGGGGCCCAAAGTCCAATGAGTACCTTTAGGATTTCACAGGTCATTTTGAGACATTTGGGTTCAAGACTACTCCTCACGGTTTAGGGCCCCTAAAATGCCAGGGCAGTATAGGAACCCCACAAGTGACCCCATTTTAGAAAGAAGACACCCTAAGGTATTCTGTTAGGTGTATGATGAGTTCATAGAAGATTTTATTTTTTGTCACAAGTTAGCGGAAATTGATATGTATTGTTTTTTTTTTCACAAAGTGTCATTTTCCGCTTACTTGTGACAAAAAAAAAAAATCTTCTATGAACTCACCATACTCCTAACAGAATACCTTGGGGTGTCTTCTTTCTAAAATGGGGTCACTTGTGGGGTTCCTATACTGCCCTGGCATTTCAGGGGCCCTAAACCGTGAGCAGTAGTCTAGAATCCAAATGCCTCAAAATGACCTGTGAATAGGACGTTAGGCCCCTTAGCGCACCTAGGTTGCAAAAAAGTGTCACACATGTGGTATCGCCATACTCAGAAGAAGTAGTATATTGTGTTTTGGGGTGTATTTTTACACATACCCATGCTGGGTGGGAGAAATCTCTCTGTAAATGGACAATTGTGTGTAAAAAAAATCAAACAATTGTCATTTACAGAGATATTTCTCCCACCCAGCATGGGTATGTGTAAAAATACACCCCAAAATACATTATACTACTTCTCCTGAGTACGGCGGTACCACATGTGTGGCACTTTTTTGCACCCTAAGTGCGCTAAGGGGCCCAAAGTCCAATGAGTACCTTTAGGATTTCACAGGTCATTTTGCGACATTTGGTTTCAAGACTACTCCTCACAGTTTAGGGCCCCTAAAATGCCAGGGCAGTATAGGAACCCCACAAATGACCCCATTTTAGAAAGAAGACACCCCAAGGTATTCCGTTAGGAGTATGGTGAGTTCATAGAAGATTTTATTTTTTGTCACAAGTTAGCGGAAAATGACACTTTGTGAAAAAAAAACAATTAAAATCAATTTCCACTAACTTGTGACAAAAAAAAAAAAAATCTTCTATGAACTCACCATCCTCCTAACGGAATACCTTGGGGTGTCTTCTTTCTAAAATGGGGTTATTTGTGGGGTTCCTATACTGTCCTGGCATTTTAGGGGCCCTAAACCGTGAGGAGTAGTCTTGAAACGAAATTTCTCAAAATGACCTGTGAAATCCTAAAGGTACTCATTGAACTTTGGGCCCCTCAGCGCAGTTAGGGTGCAAAAAAGTGCCACACATGTGGTATCGCCGTACTCAGGAGAAGTAGTATAATGTGTTTTGGGGTGTATTTTTCCACATACCCATGCTGAGTGGGAGAAATATCTCTATAAATAGACAATTGTGTGTAAAAAAAAAATAAAACAATTGTCATTTACGGAGATATTTCTCCCACCCAGCATGGGTATGTGTAAAAATACACCCCAAAACACATTATACTACTTCTCCTGAGTACGGCAATACCACATGTGTGGCACTTTTTTGCAGCCTAACTGCGCTAAGGGGCCAAAAGTCCAATGAGCATCTTTAGGCTTTACAGGGGTGCTTACAATTAGGCACCCCCCAAAATGCCAGGACAGTAAACACACCCCACAAATGACCCCATTTTGGAAAGTAGACACTTCAAGGTATTCAGAGAGGAGCATAGTGAGTCTGTGGCAGATTTCATTTTTTTTTTGTCGCAAGTTAGAAGAAATGGAAACTTTTTTTTTCTTTTTTTTGTCAGAAAGTGTCATTTTCCGCTAACTTGTGACAAAAAATAAAATCTTCTATGAACTCACCATTCCTCTCACTGAATACTTTGGGATGTCTTCTTTCCAAAATGGGGTCATTTGGGGGGTATTTGTACTATCCTGGAATTTTAGCCCCTCGTGAAACCTGACAGGTGCGCAGAAAAGTCAGAGATGCTTGAAAATGGGAAAATTCACTTTTGGCACCATAGTTTGTAAACGCTATAACTTTTACCCAATCCAATAAATATACACTGAATGGGTTTTTTTTATCAAAGACATGTAGCAGAATAACTTTTGCGCTCAAATGTATAGGAAATTTTACTTTATTTGAAAAATGTCAGCACAGCAAGTTAAAAAAGTCATTTTTTTGCCAAAATTCATGTCTTTTTTGATGAATATAATAAAAACTAAAACTTGCAGCAGCAATCAAATAGCAGCAAAAGAAAGCTGTATTAGTGACAAGAAAAGGAGGTAAAATTCCTTTAGGTGGTAGGTTGTATGACCGAGCAATAAACCATGAAAGCTGCAGTGGTCTGAATGGAGAAAAAGGCTCTGGTCCTTAAAGAGAATCTGTACTGTTAAAATCGCACAAAAGTAAACATACCAGTGCGTTAGGGGACATCTCCTATTACCCTCTGACACAATTTCGCCGCTCCTCACCGCATTAAAAGTGGTTAAAAACAGTTTTAAAAAGTTTGTTTATAAACAAACAAAATGGCCACCAAAACAGGAAGTAGGTTGATGTACAGCATGTCCACACATAGAAAATACATCCATACACAAGCAGGCTGTATACAGCCTTCCTTTTGAATCTCAAAAGATCATTTGTGTGTTTCTTTCCCCCTGTTCTCATGCACTGAAGTTTCAGGCTGCTCTTTTCTTCCTGCAAACAGCTTTGCCCTTGTCTGTAATTCTTCAGTATGTGAAAGCCCAGCCAGCTCAGAGGACGATTTATCCAGCTTGTAAAAGATAAGAGAGAAGCTGCTCTAATCTAAATAATACACAGGCAGTGTGCATAGAGGGGCCTGGAAGGGGGAGTTCATATCAGAACCACAACACTGAAGAACTTGGCAGCCTTCCAGACACAGGCCGACAAGTCTGACAGGGGAAAGATACATTGATTTATTACAGAGACTGTCATAGTAGAAAGTGCTGCAGTAAGCCAGAACAGATTACAATAGCTTTTGGAACTTGTAGGATGATAAAAAACAGGATGCATTTTTTGTTACAGAGTCTCTTTAAGGGGCAAAAAGACTGTGGTCCTTAAGTGGTTAATGTCATCATGGCTTTATCTCTGTAAATGGACAATTGTGTGTAAAAAAAAATTAAAAAAAATGTCATTTACTGAGATATTTCTCCCACTCAGCATGGGTATGTGTAAAAGTACACCCCAAAACACATTATACTACTTTTCCTGAGTACGGTGATACCACATGTGTGGCACTTTTTTGCAGCCTAGGGGCTTGATTCACAAAGCGGTGCTAACTGTTAGCACGCCTGTGAAAACCCCCTTAGCACGTCTAAACAAGCTTTTCATGCATAAAACTTTAGGCGCGCAAAACTCTATGCGCGTAAAACTTTACGCGCGTACTGCACAGAGCGCAGGGCGCTCCGCAGTGGCCATTAAAGCCTATGGGACTTAGCGCGCGTAAAACTTTGCGCGCGTAAAACTTTGCGTGCGCAAAGTTAGCGCGCGATCTGATTGAGAAATCCGGCACTAACCTACTTAGCACCCTGGTTAGCGCGTCTAAAGACTTTAGACGTGCTAAGTATGTTAGCACCGCTTTGTGAATCAAGCCCTAGGTGTGCTAAGGGGCCCAACGTCCTATTCACAGGTCATTTTGAGGCATTTGGATTCTAGACTACTGCTCACGGTTTAGGGCCCGTAAAATGCCAGGGCAGTATAGGAACCCCACAAGTGACCCCATTTTAGAAAGAAGACACCCCAAGGTATTCTGTTAGGAGTATGGTGAGTTCATAGAAGATTTTAATTTTTGTTACAAGTTAGTGGAAAATGACACTTTGTGAAAAAAAACCAATAAAAATCAATTTACGCTAACTTTTGACAAAAAAAATAAAATCTTCTATGAACTCGTCATACACCTAATGGAATACCTTGGGGTGTCTTTCTAAAATGGGGTCACTTGTGGGGTTCCTATACTAACCCTGGCAGTTGGAAACCAAATGCCTCAAAATGCAGGGACGGATCTAGGGGGGGGGGGGGGGGGGGGGGGGGGCGAGCGGGTATCTTGCCCCAGGCACAGTTTGTTGAATTCCTAAAAAGGTGCAAAATGAATGGCAGTTTAGGCGCCAAAACCTGACCTTTAGGCGCCAAAAGCTGACCTTGCCCCAGGCGCAACTTGATCTTGATCGGTCCCTGTCAAAATGACTATTCAGGGGTACAAGCATCTGCAAATTTTGATGACAGGTGGTCTATGAGGGGGCAAATTTTGTGGAACCGGTCATAAGCAGGGTGGCCTCTTAGATGACAGGTTGTATTGGCACTGAAGTGCAGGAAGTGCAGGATGTTCTCAAATCTTGACCTGGACATGGCAGCAGAGAACATGAGCATGTGATGTATTGGGTGTGTAGACCAATAAGACTGCAATACATTATTTTTGACTAGACCCATGTTAAGGAGAAGGCCCCAAAAAATGTTACGTTCAGAAACTTGGAGTGGTTTCCACCGAAAAGGCTGGGCATAGTAGCTTCTTGGATTGGCAGTTGTGTATTGTGTGGCATAACGATTGGTCTCAGCCACAATTAAGTCGTACCAGCAGTGATAAGAAAAAAAAAGTCTGTCACTGCGGTGGGGCGGGTGTGGGTTTGGCCGGGTGATCATAAGCCCCCAGGGGGCAGATTAGGACCTGATCTGATGGGTAGCAGTGACAGGGGGTGACGGGGTTATTGATGGGTGATCAGTAGGTGATTACAGGGGAGAATATTTGCAAGCAATGCACTGGCGAATTGACCAGAGGGGGTCTGGGGGGCTATCTGAGGGTGTGGACGGGTGTTTGGGTTCCTGCAGGGGGTAATTTAGGGTATGATCTGATGGGTATCAGTGACAGGTAGTGACAGGGGGTGACGGGGTGATTGATAGGTGATCAGGGTGTGATTAGAAGGGAGAATAGATGCAAGCAATGCACTGGCGAGGTGATCAGGGCTGGGGCCTGAGGGCGTTCTGAGGGTGTGGGCGGGTGATTGGGTGACCAAGGGGAAGATTAGGGTGTGATCTGATGGGTAGCAGTGACAAGTGGTGACAGGGGGTGATTGATGGGTGATTGATGGGTGATCATTGAGTGATTAGAGGGAGAACAGATGTTAATATTGCACTGGGGAGGTGATAAGGGGTAGTCTGAGGGCAATCTGAGGATGTGGGGGGGTGTTTGGGTGCCCACAGGGGGCAGTTTAGGGTGTGATCTGATGGGTAGCAGTGACAGGTGGTGACAGGGGGCGAAAGGGTGATAGATAGGTGATCAGGGTGTGATTAGAGGGGAGAATAGATGCAAGCAATGCACTGGCGAGGTGATTAGGGCTGGGGTCTGAGGGCATTCTGAGGGTGTGGGCGGGTGATTGGGCGGGCAGATTAGGGTGTGATCTGATGCGTAGCAGTGACAGGTGGTGACAGGGGGTGATTGATGGGTGATCAGTGGGTGATTAGATCGGAGAACAGATGTCAACAATGCAGTTTGGAGCTGATCTGAGGGTGGGTCTGCGGGCGATCTGATGGTGTGGGTGGGTGATCAGATGCCTGTAAGAGGCAGGTTAGGGTCTGATCTGATGGGTGGCAGTGACAGTTGGTGGCAGGGTGTGATTGATGGGTTATTGACATGTGATTGACAGGTGATCTGTGTATGATTGCAGGGGAGAATAGATGCATACAGTACACAGGTGGGGTCTGGGGGGGATGTGAGGGGGGGGGGTGACCAGGAGCCCCCAGGGGGTAGTTTAGGGCCTAATAAAAAAATAGCATTGACAGTGACAGGGGGGGGGGGTGATTGGGTGCAAACAGGGGTCTGAGGGGTGGGCAGGGGGGGTCTGATGGGTGCTGTAGGCGATCAGGGGGCAGGGGGGGCTGAATCAGTGTGTTTGGGTGCAGACTAGGGTGGCTGCAGTCTGCCCTGGTGGTCCCTCGGTCACTGGGACCACCAGGGCAGGAGACAGCCTGTATTGTACGCTTTGCATACATTACAAAGCGTATTATAGGCTTTACATGCGGTGATCGAGGGGTTAATAACCCGCCGGCGCTACCGAACGGCCGGCGGGTTACGGTGCCAGGTGGGAGGAGCCTATTTATGGCAGCCGATTGCGTCATCAGTGACACGATCGCCGCATAACCACGCCCCTTGCAGGTCAGCCGATCGGCTGACAGTGGTCCTTTGGGCCCAGTCTTTGCGTCCGCCCATCGACTGTGGGACATTATCTGGTTAAGAATTGTTCAAAATTGGACTTGATCTGTGGGGGACATGTTATCTGTGTTTGATGTGCGGGGGAAGCATTATCTGTGTTTGACCCTTTGGGGACACGTTATCTGTGTTTGACCTGTGGGGGACACGTTAACTGCGTGTGATTGTGGGGTCATATACTGTAATCTGCGTTTGACCTGTGGGGGACACGTTATCTGCATTTGACCTGTGGGGGACACGTTATCTGCATTGACCTGTGGGGGACACGTTATCTGCATTTGACCTGTGGGGGACATGTTATCTGTGTTTGACCTGTGAGGGACACGTTATCTGTGTTTGACCTGTGGGGGACATGTTATCTGTGTTAGACCTGTGGGTGACACGTTATCTGTGTTTGACCTGTGGGGGACACGTTATCTGCAATTGACCTGTGGGGGACACGTTATCTGCATTTGAACTGTGGGGGACACGCTAACTGCGTTTAACCTGTGGGGGGCACATTATCTGTGTTTGATCTGTGGGGGACACGTTATCTGCGTTTGACCTGTGGGGGACACGTTATCTGTGTTTGACCTGTGGGGGACACGTTATCTGTGTTTGACCTGTGGGGGACATGTTATCTGTGTTTGACCTGTAGGGGACATGTTATCTGCGTTTGACCTGGGGGGGACACGTTATCTGCGTTTGACCTGTGGGGGACATGTTATCTGTGTTTGACCTGTAGGGGACATGTTATCTGCGTTTGACCTGGGGGGGACACGTTATCTGCGTTTGACCTGTGGGGGACATGTTATCTGTGTTTGACCTGTAGGGGACATGTTATCTGCGTTTGACCTGTGGGGGACACGTTATCTGCGTTTGACCTGTGGGGGACACGTTATCTGCATTGACCTGTGGGGGACACGTTATCTGCATTGACCTGTGGGGGACACGTTATCTGCATTGACCTGTGGGGGACACGTTATCTGCGTTTGACCTGTGGGGGACACCTTATCTGCGTTTGACCTGTGGGGGGACACCTTATCTGCATTGACCTGTGGGGGACAAGTTATCTGCGTTTGACCTGTGGGGGGCACCTTATCTGCATTTGACCTGTGGGGGACACGTTATCTGCATTGACCTGTGGGGTACACGTTATCTGCGTTTGACCTGGGGGGGCACCTTATCTGCACTTGACCTGTGGCGTTCCTACTATAGAGCGCAGGGGAGCGTGGCGCACCGGGTGACGGGCAGCCAGGGGGGTGTTACCACGACCCCCCACAGCAGCAGAGCAGGAGGGGGATGCAGCGCTAGAAGGAGGGGCAGTGGGTGCAGCGGTGGGGAGGGGGAAAATATCCGGCAGTCCGGCGGCAAGCGCAGGGGTAGCGGCGGGGGGACATGCGGAGAATTACTCACCACTTCCACATTCCAAACGCTGGCTGCGTCATGTTGTCACAGATCTCCGCCTTCAATGCCGCCCACTGTGCTTCCGCTAATGAGGAAGCACAGTGGGCGGCATTGAAGGCGGAGATCTGTGATGACATGATGCTGCCAGTGCTTCAAACGCGGAAGTGGTGAGTGGTGAGTAATTCTCTGCATGTCTCCCCACCGCCACCCCTGCACTTGCCGCCGGACCGCCGGTAATCTATGGAGGGGGAGAGAGGCAGAGGGAGGGGGGATATTTCCCCTTTCCCCACCGCTGCCCTACTGCCCCTCCTTCTAGCGCTGCTTCCCCCCTCCTGGGGCATTTATATTGGGGGCAACTATACTAGCTATACTGGGGCAACTAAACTAGCTATACTGGGGGCAACTATACTGCAGGCAACTATACTAACTTCATTGGGGGAAACTAGTTTCACTGGGAGCAACTATACTAGCTTCACTGAGGGGCAGCTACGCTGGGGGAAACTGTACTAGCTATACTGGGGGCAACTATACTAGCTATACTGGGGGCAACTATACTAGCTATACTGGGGCAACTATACTAGCTATACTGGGACAACTATACTAGCTATATTGGGGGTAACTGTACTAACTATATTGGGGGCAACTGTACTAGCTATACTGGGGCAACTGTACTAGCTATACTGGGGCAACTGTACTAGCTATACTGGGGCAACTATACTGGGGGCAACTATACTAACTATACTGGGGCAGCTATATTACCTACACTGAGGGCAGCTATACTAGCTATATTGGGGGCAACTATACTAGCTTTACTGGGGCAGTGGCAGTGCCAGGGGGTGCTGAAGCACCCCTAAAATTCTCCAAGCACCCCCCAGCGTGAACATACTTTTGGTGTCTAATAGATGCCATGTCAGTTCAGTGACAGCAGCAGCCCGCAGCTCTGACAGCGGCAGAGCAGGGCTACAGTAAAATGGCATCTGAAACCCTGCTCTGGAGACTTTGAGTCTGCAGTGCAGGGCTTTGGGCGCCATTTTCCCATAGCCCTCCCTCAGGGTGGGTGTTTTAGTTGCCGGCAGAAGATTGTGGGAGCTGCGCGCCAGACGGAGGCCGGGACAGGAGGTCTGCTGCTGTTTCAGGTGGGTAAATGTTTTTTTTTTTTTTCATTTATATTAGCAGGTGTATCGACTGTTCTGGCCAGGTCTGCTACATGATTAAAGTGTTTTCTGGCCAGGTCGGCCACATGATTGCATGTATTTTCTGGTCAAATCTTCCACATGATTGCATGTATTTTCTGGTCAGGGCTGCCACATAATTGCATGTATTTTCTGGTCAAATCTGCCGACATGATTGCATGTATTTTCTGGCCAGGTCTGCTACATGATTGCATGTATTTTCTGGCAAGGTCTGCTACATGATTGAAGTGTTTTCTGGCCAGGTCTGCCACATGATTGCATGTATTTTCTGGTCAAATCTTCTACATGATTGCATGTATTTTCTGGCCAGGTCTGATACATGATTGCATGTATTTTCTGGACAAATCTGCCAACATGATTGCATGTATTTTATGGGCAAACCTGCCAACATGATTGCATGTATTTTATGGGCAAATCTGCTCACATTACGTGTATTTTCTTGAGAAAACCTGCACAATTATGTGAATTTTCTGAGGAAAGGCTCACCAAAACGTGAGCCCACTGTCCTTTCCGTTGCACTTTTAAAGTGAACCCGAGGTGAGAATAATATCGAGGCTGCCATATTTATCTCCTTTTAAGCAATACCAGTTGCCTGGCTGCCGTGCTGGTCCTCTGCCTCTAATTCTTTCAACCATAGACCCTGAACAAGCCTGCAGCAGGTCAGGGATTTCTGACAATATTGTCAGAACTGACAAGATTAGCTGCATGATTGTTTCTGGTGTAATTAATTTCACTACTGCAGCCAAATAGATCAGCAAGGCTCCCTATTGTTTAAAAGGAAATAAATATGGCATCCTCCATATCACTCTCACCCCGGGTTCACTTTAAATTACAATTAGCTCCATCCTCATCCGGTCATGACCACACCCATTTTTGGCCGCAACACGCTTTGCACTCCGCATGTTGTGGCCACGCCCATTTTTTTAGGGTGTGTGTCTTTTAATACCCAGCACCGGGTGTTAAATGCCCTAGGTATGCCACTGGGGACACGGTTATCTGCATTGACCTGTGGGGGACACGTTATCTGTGTTTGACCTGTGGGGAACATGTTATCTATGTTTGACCTGTGGGGGACACGTTATCTGTGTTTGACCTGTGAGGTACACGTTATCTGCATTGACCTGTGGGGAACACGTTATCTGTGTTTGACCTGTGGGGGACACGTTATCTTTGTTTGACCTGTGGGGTACATGTTATCTGCATTGACCTGTGGGGAACATGTTATCTATGTTTGACCTGTGGGGAACACGTTATCTGTGTTTGACCTGTGGGGGGCACGTTATCTGTTTTTGACCTGTGGGGAACACGTTATCTGCATTGACCTGTGGGGGGCACGTTATCTGCATTGACCTGTGGGGAACATGTTATCTATGTTTGACCTGTGGGGAACACGTTATCTGTGTTTGACCTGTGGGGGGCACGTTATCTGTGTTTGACCTGTGGGGAACACGTTATCTGTGTTTGACCTGTGGGGAACACGTTATCTGCATTGACCTGTGGGGGGCACGTTATCTGCATTGACCTGTGGGGGACACGTTATCTATGTTTGACCTGTGGGGTACACGTTATCTGCATTGACCTGTGGGGAACACGTTATCTGTGTTTGACCTGTGGGGAACACGTTATCTGTGTTTGACCTGTGGGGTACATGTTATCTGCATTGACCTGTGGGGAACATGTTATCTATGTTTGACCTGTGAGGAACACGCTGTCTGTGTTTGACCTGTGGGGGGCACGTTATCTGTGTTTGACCTGTGGGGAACACGTTATCTGTGTTTGACCTGTGGGGAACACGTTATCTGTGTTTGACCTGTGGGGAACACATTATCTGTGTTTTATCGGGGGCACCACATGTTTTCTCGCCTGATGTCAGATTCATCTTGGTTAATAGGCCCTTTCCTGCAGAAATGGGAATCCCTTCTAAAAAAATAAAATAAAAAATAAAACCATTGCCTCGGGAAACCCGGCATAAAATCTACACTCTTACTCACAAAGCTTCCTTAAATGTAAATATTCAAGAAGAAGGCTATACAATCCTTTCACACTGGTATAGAACCTCTTCCTTTTTATACAAAGCTAAGCTAGTACCTACTGACGAGTGTTGGGGATGCCACAACCAAAGAAGAGATATTCTCCATATTCTTTTTGGCAAAAAGTTCACACCATGGCAGAGCACTTTTCTTCCATGTCCATGCCTTTCTCTCCAGAGGTGCATCTACTTCATGCAACCTCACTTCCAATATACTTATACAGGAATTCTCTACTAATCCATCTAATAAATGCTGCAAGAAGCTCAATTCCATTACTCTGGAAGTCAAGTGATCCCCCCTCAATTAAACTTTGGTTTTCCAAAATCAACACAATTCAGGACATGGAAGAAATCATTGCTGCTGCTCAAGGCAAATCAATCCTATGTTTAGATACATGGAGGACCTGGTTGGATTTCAAAACCAAATAATGAATACCTCATAATCTGATGTACTGTTCTATCGAATATATATTAGTGTTCCATTTTCCAATAATAAGGTTTTCCTACTGTTTTGCTTTATTGTTTTACCTAATGGTTGCCTTTTCAAATGTTACGCAATTCACCTTACTAATAATAGGCTATTGTACTAGCCATCATATTCTAAGGAGTATTATGGTAGAGAACAGAGGCGCCAAAAGGATAAAAACAATATTTAAAAGTTTTAAAATTATTGCTTAGGAGGCAGTGGTGGACTCACCTCCCACAAGCAGACACAACAACTGTGTATTCACAAAAGGGACATTTATTGGTATACTCCAAATAAGGTCGCAACGCGTTTCGCAGGTCAAACCCGCTTCATCAGGCAATTATAGGAAGGAGCACACAACAGCAGTATGTCCAGATAGCACCTGGTGCCATCATATTCTAAGGGCCTGTTCAGACTATGCGCGTTCCTAGCCGTTTTCAGGGAACGCGTACGGGTACCAAAAACGCATAGAAACGGCTCCTAATGCTTTTGAATGGGCTAGTTCACATGTATGCGTATGAGACGCATACGTTTCTCATCCGCATTGCTGCATGCAGTTCTGTGCGTCACGCATAGAAACGGACGCAATGAAAGTCTATGGACGGGTATCAAAAACGCGTACTATTGTGTTTTTAGCGTACGTTTTCCTCTGCGGTTCCCATAATTCTTTTTTTTCCCCTGGGTCACGTGTTTGTGCAAAACGCAATAGAATACGCATTAGAACGCAAGAAAAACGCATGCGTTTTTCAACTTGCGTTTCTTTGATTTTATACGCGTTCTTCATACGCTGACAGTCTGAACAGGCCCTTACTGGCGGCTTCTTTCTTTTATAACCATACTCTGTACATTTTTACGATGTCTCCCTTGTCAGAAGATCTATTTCTTTGTCTTGGTGAAACTTACTCGTTCATGTTTTTCTTGATTTGATTTAATAAATTCTTTTTAAAGTGAACAAACAATTAATAACTTTGTTCAAGTAATGTGCAGTACTGTAAACATTAATGAACTCTAATACACTTTGACTTTTCAGGATCGGACTGCGCACTGCATTACATTTTAAATATAACTAAACATTAATATTCTGTGATGTGTTTATATGTACATATCAATTTTTCCTAATAAAATGAAAATGTACCTCTTGCAATTAGTCAAGTAAAAAGAATAACTTTAAATAAAGATTACTATTAAGAGCGTTGGAGTTATTAATATCAATATAAACATTAGTTAACATTTTTGAGAAGAGACTTTTAAAATGGTAATTAATGATTTAGCGTTAACGTTAATAAACAATAAGCCGAAGACGGATTCGCGGCATCACCATGCGCCATTATTCGCAGGCACCATTTTCAAATGAATCCTTCCTGACACCTTAGACTTTGCCCTCCATGAACCAACAAACCCCCACAAAACTATGCCAGCTGTAAAGCTCTTTTATGCAGTAGTGCAAGCGCTTGTCTCAGAGTACATAGTGGTGCATACAGGGTGAAATGTTATGTTATTATAAATGCCAGACTAAAGAGGTGGCTGTTCAGTTTTAAATTAAACGTGTCCAAGGTTGGAGCTGTCTTGATTTTGTTTGGCAAGGCATTCCACAGGGTAGGGGCAGCATGACAGAAAGCTCTGTCTCCAAAGTTTTTTTTTGGTTTTTTTTTTTAACGCTGGGGGTGGTCAAGTTATTGGATCCTTTTGATCTGAGGTAGTGAGAGGTGTGACACAACCTCAAATCCTTCAGGTATCCAGGGTCTAGGTTGTGCAGGGATTCAAATGTTAGCATTCCAATTTTGAAAAATATTTTCCATTTTATGGGTATTCAGTGTAGTGAGCAAAGAATTGGTGTTTTGTGGCAGTGCCAGGGCTGGCGTTTTGACAGTCTTGCGACAGCATTCTGTACTAGCTGCAGGCAGTGTAGGTCTACACCGCCCACAGCTAGTAGTGCAGGTTTACTTGAACGGCCTGAATAGAGGGCATTGCAATAGCCCAGTCGTAATGTGATGAAGGCGTGAACTGGAGATGAAAGGTCCTCTGAAGGAATGAGGTGCTTAATTTTTGCAATATTCCTTAGATTTGATTCCTGAAGTTTAATTCCCCATCAGTCAGTACACCCAAGCTGTGCTCAGTGTTGGAGCCAGTAAGGTCTGAGTTCCCTACTCCCTAGCCTCAGTGGTGGTGACTGTGTCTGGAGCTGCTTTGCTGCTAGGCACTGACCTCCAATGATAGGAACCTCAAGTTTTGTCAGCATTTAGTTTAAGCCAGTTTTCATACATCCACTCCTGAAGCTCAGCTATGCATGTGTTTATTTTTGGGATGGGGTCTGTCATGTTGGGTTTAAATGACATATATAGCTGGGTAGGCTACAGGTGCCCCTTGGTATTAGGTAGCCAGAAGTACTCTCAATATAAGTAGCTAGAAGTGCCTCCAAGTATTAGGTAACTAGAGGAACCTCAGTATTAACTGTCTGAAGGGAGATGTCGTCAGTGCAATGCTGATAGCAGAGTGAGTGACCTCTCATTTACACTCTCATGTGGACTCTGCATAGGGAAGGAGGGAGACGCTCAGAGAAAGGAGTGAGCCACCCCTCCATCATCAGGCTCCTGTAGGCATGTGCCTACCTTGCCTTATGGTAATTCTGGCCCTGGCTCTGTTGATGTTTCAAAATTACTTTTCTAACAAAATCTCAAATTAAAGAGACACTGTAACATCAAAAATATCCCCTGGGGGGTACTCACCTCAGGTGGGGGAAGCCTCGGGATCTCCTAATGAGGCTTCCCACGCCATCCTCCATCCCTCAGGGGTCTCGCTGCAGCCCTCCAAACAGCCGGCGACAGACCCGACTGTCAGTTCAATATTTACCTTTGCTGGCTCCAGCGGGGGCGCTGTGGCGGCTTTCAGCTCCGAAATAGACAGAAATACCCGATCTCAGTTGGGTCCGCTCTGCTGCGCAGGCGCCGGAAACTTGGGCCTGCGCAGTAGAGCAGACTCGACGGCGATCGGGTATTTCCGCCTACTTCGGAGCCGCCAGAGCGCCTGCGCAGGAGCCGGGAAGATAAATATTTATGTCGCCGCTGTACAGACTGCTGCAGCGAGACCCCTGAGGGACGGAGGACGACATGGGAAGCCTCATTAGGATCCGGAGGCTTCCCCCACCCAAGGTGAGTACCCCCCAGGGGACGTTTTGACTTTACATATTCTCTATAAGAACAACATTAGCAGCTATTCACATCAAAGCTATCAGTGGCCTTGGATAATACATGCCGTATATGTTCACAAAAAATTCTTAACACATTTATCTCATGCTTTTGCAATGCATTTTTCTTTGTCATAAATAATCCACACACTAAAGATCATTTCAACACTTGTCTTTGGGCCACTGTTGTTTTTACATTCAGTTCTGGTCTCAGTAGAATGACGTAACATTTGGGAAGGAAGATACAGCTGAGAAGTCCAGCACTGGAGGCCAAGATGGAGAAGACCTCCACGGCCACCATGTACTTCCCTTTGGTGCTGAGGTAGGCCGGGATGAAGGAGATCCAAACACTGCAGAAGACCAGCATGCTGAAGGTGATGTACTGAGCTTCATTGAAGGTGTCTGGAAGTTTCCTGGCTAAAAATGCAACAATAAAGCTCAACACAGCCAGACATCCCATATAGCCAATCACAGTGTAGAACGCAGTGGTGGAGCCCTCGTTACACTGTAATATCATCTTCCCGAGCTCTACATTGACGTCATAATATGGGAATGGTGGAGAGATGACTAACCAGGTGGCACAGATAAGAACTTCCCCTAACGTGCAGATAACAACAAGAGTCACAGAGAAATGCCTCCGCAGCCATCTACTATGTGACCCATTTGGTTTTGTAAATCTAAATGCCAAAACTACAGTGACCGTTTTGGCCAAAACTGAAGAAACAGCAACAGAAAAAGACATTGTGAAAACAGTTGGTCGGAGGAGACAGGACATCTTGGTGGGACGTCCAATGAACAGCAGAGAACACAGAAATGACAACATCAGTGACAGGAGGAGGAGGAAGCTGAGGATCTGGTTATTGGCTCTAACTATTGGAGTGTTTCTGTGTTTTATAAATATTCCAAATATGATTATAGTTCCAAAGCAGAAGAAAAGGGTGGTAACTGTAAGAGAAGATCCCAGTATTTCTGAAAAGGACAGGAATTCAGTTGTTCTTGGTAAACAGGCGTCTCTTCTGTCATTGGACCAGTGATCTTCTGGACATTTATAACACCTTTCCATGTCTGAAAGGAGAAAAAAAAAGTTTTCTTACTAGTGTAATATGAAAAAAAAAATAGAATTAGTATTCTAAAGCATGAATAATATTGACAGTTTATGAAAACAGGGAAGAATCTGGACTGGCCTTACTGTCTATTGAAAAAAACAAACTGTAACTATAAGAATACTTCCCCTTGTCATATTCAGGGTTGAGCAATCCCAAGTAGTGGCTAGTAGTGTTGGGCGAACAGTGTTCGCCACTGTTCGGGTTCTGCAGAACATCACCCTGTTCGGGTGATGTTCGACTTCGGCCGAACACCTAATGGTGTTCGGCCAAACCGTTCGGCCACATGGCCGAACTAAGAGCGTATGGCCGAACGTTCCCCGAACGTTCGGCTAGCGCTGTGATTGGCCGAACGGGTCACGTGGTTCGGACCCGAATGCGCTCTGATTGGCCGAACTGTCACGTGGTTCGGGTAAATAAATACCCGAACCACGTCATATCTCCGCCATTTGTCTGTGGGTTTAGCTTTTGGTAGGCAGGCAGGGTAGTTCGCGCTCCAGCCACGCTAGCCAGGGTCCCCCCTGTCATTGTGTCGCTGCTGGGAACAGTAGTACACCGCTTGCTCAGCCACACTATATAGCATTCTGTTTACTGCCACTCTGTGTACCTCGCTCAGCCACATTATATAGCATTCTGTTCACTGTTCTGTGTCTGCTGGGAATAGTGGTACACCGCTCGCTCAGCCACACTATATAGCATTCTGTTTACTGTTCTGTGTCTGCTGGGAATAGTGGTACACCGCTCGCTCAGCCACACTATATAGCATTCTGTTCACTGTTCTGTGTCTGCTGGGAATAGTGGTACACCGCTCGCTCAGCCACACTATATAGCATTCTGTTTACTGTTCTGTGTCTGCTGGGAATAGTGGTACACCGCTCGCTCAGCCACACTATATAGCATTCTGTTTACTGTTCTGTGTCTGCTGGGAATAGTGGTACACCGCTCGCTCAGCCACACTATATAGCATTCTGTTCACTGTTCTGTGTCTGCTGGGAATAGTGGTACACCGCTCGCTCAGCCACACTATATAGCATTCTGTTTACTGTTCTGTGTCTGCTGGGAATAGTGGTACACCGCTCGCTCAGCCACACTATATAGCATTCTGTTTACTGTTCTGTGTCTGCTGGAAATAGTAGTACACCACTCGCTCAGCCACACTATATAGCATTCTGTTTACTGCCACTCTGTGTACCTCGCTCAGCCACATTATATAGCATTCTGTTCACTGTTCTGTGTCTGCTGGGAATAGTGGTACACCGCTCGCTCAGCCACACTATATAGCATTCTGTTTACTGTTCTGTGTCTGCTGGGAATAGTGGTACACCACTCGCTCAGCCACACTATATAGCATTCTGTTTACTGTTCTGTGTCTGCTGGGAATAGTAGTACACCGCTCGCTCAGCCACACTATATAGCATTCTGTTTACTGCCACTCTGTGTACCTCGCTCAGCCACATTATATAGCATTCTGTTCACTGTTCTGTGTCTGCTGGGAATAGTGGTACACCGCTCGCTCAGCCACACTATATAGCATTCTGTTTACTGTTCTGTGTCTGCTGGGAATAGTGGTACACCGCTCGCTCAGCCATACTATATAGCATTCTGTTTACTGTTCTGTGTCTGCTGGGAATAGTGGTACACCGCTCGCTCAGCCACACTATATAGCATTCTGTTCACTGTTCTGTGTCTGCTGGGAATAGTGGTACACCGCTCGCTCAGCCACACTATATAGCATTCTGTTTACTGTTCTGTGTCTGCTGGGAATAGTAGTACACCGCTCGCTCAGCCACACTATATAGCATTCTGTTTACTGCCACTCTGTGTACCTCGCTCAGCCACATTATATAGCATTCTGTTCACTGTTCTGTGTCTGCTGGGAATAGTGGTACACCGCTCGCTCAGCCACACTATATAGCATTCTGTTTACTGTTCTGTGTCTGCTGGGAATAGTGGTACACCGCTCGCTCAGCCACGCTATATAGCATTCTGTTTACTGTTCTGTGTCTGCTGGGAATAGTAGTACACCGCTCGCTCAGCCACACTATATAGCATTCTGTTTACTGCCACTCTGTGTACCTCGCTCAGCCACATTATATAGCATTCTGTTCACTGTTCTGTGTCTGCTGGGAATAGTGGTACACCGCTCGCTCAGCCACACTATATAGCATTCTGTTTACTGTTCTGTGTCTGCTGGGAATAGTGGTACACCGCTCGCTCAGCCATACTATATAGCATTCTGTTTACTGTTCTGTGTCTGCTGGGAATAGTGGTACACCGCTCGCTCAGCCACACTATATAGCATTCTGTTTACTGTTCTGTGTCTGCTGGGAATAGTAGTACACCGCTCACCCGCCACTGTATAGCATTGTGCTCTGTGTCGCTGCTGGGAATAGTGGTACACCGCTCACCCGTCACTGTATAGCATTGTGCTCTGTGTCGCTGCTGGGAATAGTGGTACTGTATAGCATTTCTGTACTGCCACTGTACTGCTGCCAGTCAGCGTGTACTGTAAGGATAAGTGAAATGAGGAAGAAATCCGGTGAAAGAGGGAGGGGCAAGGGAAGAGGTGTTTCCCCCGACGGTTCACGTACAGGCCACAGGGGAGCACCCAAGAAAACCCACTCAATACCGCCCATGTTGTCCAGGACAACAACCCTCACAAATCCAAAAGAACAGGACCAGATAATTACTTGGATGACCTCTCAAGCGTCCAGCAGTGGGTTAAGCAGCACCAGCACATCACGCACGAGGTCCGAGTTCTCAGCCAGTTACAAGGAGCCAGTGGGCACAATGCTGACACAACCGGCAGCGACACCACGCACACAACTGCCAGATAACCAGTCCGATGAATTACCTCAGGACACAATGGGGTAATCGCAGGAGCTATTCCCAGCCCAACAAACTTCCACCTTTCAAAGGTCAATGGAGGAACAGCCAGAAATGTTGTTCCTGGATTCACAACCGTTAACTGTGGGAAATGCACCGCGCACTGAAATACAAGGCGAGTCCGAGGAGGACTCGGAAACCCAAATCCCAGAGCAATTTGGGCAGGAGGGGTTGCAATTGCAGGAGGTCGGCCGACAAGATCTGGAAGACGACGTTGGAGTGTGCTGCGCAGAGGTTGTTGTGGGGAGCTCTACTCCACGGCGGCGGCCCACAATGACATATGACGAGTTTGAGGAGATGGAAGAGGAGGGTATGGACAATGTGGACAGAGACCCAGATTTTGTTTGTGAACGAGAACATCGACGTCGTAGCAGCAGCACAGATGAGTCTGTTGAAGAACCCACTGCTGCACGAGTTCGCCTTGTGCCACAAGGTAGGCGGCGCGCTATTTCAGGCACCACAAGCGTGGAAGTTCAAGTGAGAGGCAAAAGAGGAGCAAACAGAAATCGCCAGCAAGGAGGCAGGTGCTCCAAAGTCTGGGCTTTCTTTGAAGACTGCACTGAGGATGTTACCATGGCGATTTGCAAGGTGTGCAAGACCCGCCTGAGCAGGGGGAAAAGTATTAACAACCTCTCCACCACCAGCATGAGCCGTCACATGCTATCCAAACATCCCACTCTGTGGGCAAACGCGTCAGGACAGGGTACCAGCAACAACACTGCCTCCCTTGGGTTCACCAGACTCACCACCAGACCCGCCTCAGCAGCAGCAGTAGCCCAGCCATTGCGTGGTTCACAACATTCACAAACATCAGACGACGCTGACACTGTCACTTTCCGGAGTAGTGCTCTTGAGGTCTCCCAGTGTTCATCAAACACAACAACCAGCAGCCCTTCCGTGTGCAGCGCTACGGTTCAGTTGTCTGTGTCGGAGATGTTTGAGCGCAAGAGGAAATTGCCAGCAAATGACCCCCGGGCCGTGGCAGTAACAGCCAGCATAGCCAAGCTTCTGGCCTGCGAAATGCTGCCATATCGAGTGGTGGAGACAAACAGCTTCAAGGGCATGATGTCAGTGGCCATCCCACGTTACGTGGTTCCCAGCCGCTACCACTTTGCGCGCTCTGCAGTGCCTGAGTTGCATGAGCACGTGGTCAGCAAAATAACCCGAAGCTTGAAGAATGCCGTTGCCTGCAAGGTTCACCTCACCACTGACACCTGGACGAGTGCGTTCGGCCAGGGTCGATACATCTCCCTTACCGCGCACTGGGTGAACCTTGTGGAGCCTGGCAGCGATTCCTCACCTGCTACGGCGCGGGTGTTGCCCACGCCGCAAACAGCTGCACCGCCGTCCCTCCCACTGGATAACAACAGCAGCACCTACCTCTCTGACTCCTTCTCCTCCAACGCATCTCAAAGCTGTACCTCATCCGGAAACACTAACCCAGCAGCAGTAGGATCGTGGAAGCAGTGCAGCACAGCTGTTGGCATGCGTCAGCAAGCGTTGCTGAAGCTAATCTGCCTTGGGGATAAGCAGCACACAGGGGAGGAAATTTGGAGGGGAATAAAGGAACAGACGGATTTGTGGCTGGCACCGCTGGACCTGAAACCGGGCATGGTTGTGTGTGATAATGGGAGTAATCTCATTCGCGCTTTAAGGTTGGCTAAGCTGACACACATCCCTTGCCTGGCGCACGTGATGAACCTAGTAGTTCAGCGGTTCCTGAGGACATACCCAGGCGTGGCCGATCTTCTGTTGAAGGTGCGTCGAGTGGCCAAACATTGTAGAAATTCCAATACTGCTTCGGGGGCACTCGCCAAGATGCAGGAGCGCTTCAATCTCCCCCACCATCGCTTGCTGTGTGATGTCCCTACGCGCTGGAATTCTACGCTGCACATGCTAGCCCGCTTTTGCGAGCAGAAGAGTGCAGTGGTCCAGTACATGACGGCGCAGTACCGAGGCGCATCCGGCCAGCTGCCAAGCTTCTGTGGATCCGATTGGGCCAACATGTTGGACCTCTGCCAAGTCCTCCAAAATTTTGAGCAATCCACGTTGCTTGTGAGCAGTGACAACTCTTCAGTCAGCATTACCATACCACTGCTGTGTTTACTGAAGAGGTCGATGTTAAAATTCAAGAAAACAGCTGTCATGATGCAACTGGGGGAATCTGAAGGAGAAAACGATCAGCGTGATGGTACCAACATCAGGCCATCCGCCTCAGGGAACGCTGGCCCCAGCAGCTATGACGAAGAAGAGGAGGAGGAACAGCTGGAGTTGGAGCAGGAATTTCATGCCACCACTGACGAGGGCCAGAGCGGTGCACGTTGGACTTCCACAATTCAACGCGAATGGTCAGCAGAAGCAGACCAGGAGGAAGGTGACGACTATGATGCATCACAACAACTATCACAACGCTCACAAGAGGATGATGAGGATTCTGGTAGGACTCTGGCACACATGGCTCAATTCATGCTAGACTGCATTGAACGTGACCCACGCATTGTGCGCATTCTGGACAACACCAATTACTGGGTTTATACCCTTCTGGATCCACGGTACAAACACAATGTTCCAAAACTGCTTGAAGAAAGAGTCAGACAGGTCAAAATGGAAGAATACCAGCAGGCCCTTGTGGAGACTTTAGAGAGGAGATTGACATCCTCCCCCTCCTCTAGCCAGTTGTACGCAGACAGACTGACTTCCGCAAACCCAGGACGACCAGGAGGGCAGCAAACAACGCAAGCCGCAGCTAGTACCCAAAAGGGAATGGTATCGGCAGTGTCCTTGGAGTGGGAAAATTTTCTGACACCCATGCAGCAGCAGCCCACTGAACAGCAAGCGTGCAGATCCACCTCCAACACCGATCACCTGGAGAAGATGGTCAAGGACTACATGTCAGATGACGTAGCTGTGTCGAACAATCCATCTGCACCCTTCAACTATTGGGTATCGAAGCTAGACACCTGGCACGAACTGGCAATGTACGCAATAGAGGTGCTGGCTTGCCCGGCAGCCAGCGTTATGTCGGAACGCTGTTTCAGTGCTGCCGGAGGCATCGTCACAGATCGGCGTATCCGCCTCTCTACAGAAAATGCAGACCGTCTGACTCAAATTAAAATGAATCAATCCTGGATTGGAAATGACTACGCAACACTCCAGGACCCCAACCAAGTAACATGACCAATGAACATCTGGGATGGTGTAGTGTTTCCGGTCCCTGTTTATTGAACCTCTCATCTGTATTACATTTATGACTGCATGGCGGCAAAAAGCATTGCTGCTTTATCCGCACACTTTTTGTCCTCATGCAAGGCCTGGGTTGTTGTGTCTCAAAAACTGTGGCCTTCTCCTCCTGCGCCTGCTCCTGTTCCATCACGTCTGCTGCTGCTGGGTTAGCGTTGCCGCGTGGTCCCTGTTTATTGAACCACTTATCTTTATTACATTTATGACTGCATGGCGGTACAAAGCATGCTATCCGCACGCTTCTTGCCCTCATGCAAGGCCTGGGATGTTGTGTCTCACAAAGCGTGGCCTTCTCCTCCTGCGCCTCCTCCTGCTCCATCACGTCTGCTGCTGCTGGGTTAGCGTTGCCGCGTGGTCCCTGTTTATTGAACCACTTATCTTTATTACATTTATGACTGCATGGCGGTACAAAGCATGCTATCCGCACGCTTCTTGCCCTCATGCAAGGCCTGGGTTGTTGTGTCTCACAAAGCGTGGCCTTCTCCTCCTGCGCCTCCTCCTGTTCCATCACGTCTGCTGCTGCTGCTGCTGCTGCTGCTGCTGGGTTAGCGTTGCCGGTCCCTGTTTATGGAACCTCTTATCTTTATTACATTTATGACTGCATGGCGGTACAAAGCATGCTATCCGCACGCTTCTTGCCCTCATGCAAGGCCGGGGTTGTTGTGTCTCACAAAGCGTGGCCTTCTCCTCCTGCGCCTCCTCCTGTTCCATCACGTGTGCTGCGGCTGGGTTAGCGTTACCGGCATGGCCGGATTTAGGGAAAGGCCCCCAAGGCCCGTTCCTAGGGCGCCAGCGTCCACAGGGCGGGTGACAGGTTGACTGCACCTGTCCCCAACTACACCTGAATGCCGCTCGCCCGCTCCGGAAGTCCACATCCCGGCCGCCCTGCTTTGCTCAGTATGACTGAGCAAGTGTGCGTAGCTGGCGGGGGTAGCCGCGGCTGCATAGTCTGCGTAAGGTGCCATGCCCAGTGCCAGCCTGGAGCGAGTCTGCAACAACCAGCAGGCAGACTCTCTCCCGTGAGGCGGTAGCGGTTCCTTTAGACAGCGAGCGGAACTAGCAACATTTCAGCCGCTCTGTTCGCTCCGCTGTCAATACGTCTGGGACGTGCGTGACGTCATCCCAGCCAGGGCTGAGTGTGGCATGGCACGTCATGTCATGTCAGCAGTGAGAGCCCGAGATCTCGCAGCGCCGCTGCACAGGGTCTCCCTGCAAGCGGTGGCGGCAGCAGGACTTTAAAAGAGCCGGATACTGAGCAGTGAGTGAGGACTGAAATGGGGTGAAAACCATAGGTAAGCAGCTTCACCCCAGCTTGAAACGAAGTAGTTTCCATCCCAGTAGTATCACCCACCCCTCCAGAACCCACTGTCTAATCCACCCTTCCACCAGAACCCACTGTCTAATCCACTCTCCCACCAGTACCCCCTGTCTGGTCCACCCTCCCACCAGTACCCCCTGTCTGGTCCACCCTCCCACCAGTACCCACTGTCTGGTCCACTCTCCCACCAGTACCCCCTGTCTGGTCCACCCTCCCACCAGTACCCCCTGTCTGGTCCACCCTACCACCAGTACCCCCTGTCTGGTCCACCCTCCCACCAGTACCCACTGTCTGGTCCACCCTCCCACCAGTACCCCCTATCTGGTCCACCCTCCCACCAGTACCCCCTGTCTGGTCCACTCTCCCACCAGTACCCCCTGTCTGGTCCACCCTCCCACCAGTACCCCCTGTCTGGTCCACCCTACCACCAGTACCCCCTGTCTGGTCCACCCTCCCACCAGTCCCCACTGTCTGGTCCACCCTCCCACTCACCAGCACCCACTGTCTGATCCTTCCAACCCACCAGCACCCACTGTCTGATCCTTCCAACTGGCCAGCACCCACTGTCTGATCCACACTCCCACCAGCACCCTCTGTCGGACTCACCCTTTCACCAGCACATACTGTCTGATCCAACCACCCCAACAGCACCCACTGTTGGATCCACCCACCCCACCAGCACCCACTGCCTGATCTATCTTCCCACTCCACCAGCACCCACTGTCTGATCCTCCCAACCCACCAGCAACCACTGTTTGATCCTCCCACTCCACCAGCACCCACTGTTTGATCCTCCCACTCCACCAGCACCCACTGTCTGATCTATCTTCCCACCCCACCCTTTTACACTTAATCAGTTGCTCTCAGTTATAACTGAAAGAAAACTGATTTTCAAAGTAATGCCCATGTTATGGCACCTTTCACACTTAACGCATTTAACTGAAATCTTTTTCCCAATGCACTGCTATGGAAAAAACGCGTACTAACGCACACTAACGGATACCAACTGATTAAGTGTAAAAGGGCTCTGAGAGCTGTGGTGCCTGTTCCATTACCTTTCTTACTGACATTAAATCATGTTTGTGTTAAAGGGGGTGTGGGGTGGGGTCGGGGGGTGGCTGTTAATAATGGGCCTTGGGCGGCAAAAAGTACAAATCCGGCCCTGGTTACCGGTCCCTTTTCCTGGAACCTCTTATATGTATTACATTTATGACTGCATGCCGACAAAAAACATGTTACCTGTGCAAAGAAAACAGACATTTCCCGCATTTAAAAGACAGTTTTCCCTTTGAAACTTTAAAATCGATTTTCTCAAAAACTATAAGCTCTTTTTGCTAATTTTTTTTTCCTCTTGTACCCACTCCCAAGGTGCACATACCCTGTAAATTTGGGGTATGTAGCATGTAAGGAGGCTTTACAAAGCACAAAAGTTCGGGTCCCCATTGACTTCCATTATGTTCGGAGTTCGGATCGAACACCGCGGCCATGTTCGGCCTGTTCGGCCCGAACCCGAACATCTAGATGTTCGCCCAACACTAGTGGCTAGAGACGGCCCCAACATCAAATTTAAGATTTGAGAATGGCGAACGCGGATCTCCGCAAAGATTCGCAAATAATGCGAACAGGCGAATCTCCATAGAATTCAATGGGCAGGTGAATTGTAAAACCTACAGGGACTGTTCTGTTCACAAAAGTGATGGAAAAGTTGTTTCAAGAGGCCTAACACTAGATGTCACGTACATCACATTTTCTGTTTGAGAACAGCGAACGCGGATCTCCGCAAAATTTCACAAATAATACGAACCGCCAAAGACTTCAATAGGCAGGCAAATTTTAAAACTTACAGGGACTCTTTCTGGCCACAAAGGTGATAGAAACGTTTTTTCAGTGGGCCTAACACCTGGAAAGGGGCATGGCGGAGGGGGATCCATGGCAAAAGTCCCACCAGAAATTTACAAAGTTGATGCTGAGTCATGTTTTAATCACTAAGGGCCCTTTTCCACCTGCAATCGCTAGCGTTCACGCTGAACGCTAGCGATTGCTGAATCGCAAAACCGGCGATTCCCCCGACGTTTGCGGCCGCGATTTTGCTATGCTATGCACTGCATAGCAAAATCGCGGCAATTATCGCTCCGCCGCGCGTTCGCGTTCCCGACAAAAGCGAATCGCGGTAGTGGAAATGACCTACCGCGATTCCTATGTTAAAAAGCAAACCGTAGCGATTGTAAAATCGCTAGCGGTTTGCGGTTTTGCGATTCAGCCAGCGCAAACGCGCTGGTGGAAAAGGGCCCTAAGGGGCAGAAATCGCAGTACATTCCTACATTTGAGGAATTAAGTGCTGCTTTTAAATACCCAAAGTGTGTATATGTGATAGTGTTAGGGTTATGTCCGCTTCACACTGGCAGACCAAACTCTGATAGACCAAACTCCCCGTTTAATGCACCACAAACAACCACAAAGAGTTGTTAATAGTTCACTCTCAGGACTTAAATATTAGTCCTCTCGGCGGCAATCTTTGTGTACTGGTCGTTGTGCTTGTGTGCACATTGGTGAGAGTGCAGGCGATGGCAGCAGTGTTGATCGGATACCTCATTAACCTATTCGAGTTTGGTCGAATTCGGATAGTAAACTATCCGAATTCACTTGAAGTTCGATATTCGAGTTAATCAAATATCCAATTTGAATTTGGATATCCAACGTCACTATCCGAGTTCGTATTCGAGTAAAATATTCGAGCTGGCCTTAAATAGCTTGTAAAACTTGTATTGGAGGTCAATGATGCATGAAACCACCTTTTTTATGAAGAAAAACATCAAGTGATTATGTGGTGATGTAGTAGTTATAAAAAAGGTATCAAAAATAGTAAATTAACTTCATGAAAAGTGTTTGCATGAGAAGGTGTGTCCAAAATGGTTGTAAGTTGGAAGTCTTCATTTACGTCGTCTTCATCTACTTCTTCTATATCTTCTTCTTCTTCTATATCTTCTTCTTCTTCTTCTTCTTCTTCTTCTTCTTCTTCTTCTTCTTCTTCTTCTTCTTCTTCTTCTTCTTCTTCTTCTTCTTCTTCTTCTTCTTCTTCTTCTTCTCTATCATTTTATTATGTGTTTTGGTTTTCCTTTATTTTGTAATATTTTTTTTTTACTTCATTTGTGGAAATATTTTATTTTAATAACACCATAGTTATATTTGTGTTGATGGCATAATAGTACTAGTGGCACATTGCAAGCCACAGCACATTTTTCTGTGTACCCTGGTGGTGGTAAAACACAGACATCAGCAGGAGGAGGAAGTAGTTGCAGCTATTGTAGTGTGGTAATAGCTGGTAGGAGAGTGGGTGGCAGCAGAAAATAGTTCTTCTTCTGTTCTCCCTGGCAGTGGTAGCAGCACACAGACAGCAGAAGCTCAATGCAGCTACAGGAGGAGAAGTAGTGTGTGTCAGGCAGTGTGATGTGAATGACATAATAGGCCCTGGTTCCTAGCGGTGGTACCAGGGCCGTAAATGAACATCATGAGGTTCCAGACAGTGATCGTGAAGCCCACATTGTGTCCAATACACAATTGGGACAGCACAGTTTTCAACCCGGACACCTCTAAAATAATTTAATTTTTTTTATTTTTCTCAAAATAATGCAGCTATTTGTGAGCGTAAATAGCTAGTGGCGCATGGGCAGCAGCACCTTGTAATGTGTTCCCTGGCAGTGGAAACATACAGACAGCAGGAGGAAATACAGCAGCAGGCAGCGTGAGGAGGTTGAGTGTGTGGCAGACTGGCAGCAGGCAGGAGGGCAGGCAGCGAGACATAATAGGCCCTGGGTCCTAAGGTGGTTCCAGGGCCGTAAATAAACACCATGAGGTTCCAGACAGTGGTCGTGAAGCCCACATTGTGTCCAATACACAATTGGGACAGCACAGTTTTTAACGCGGACACCTCTAAAATAATTTAATTATTGTTTGTTTTTTTTCAAAATAATGCAGCTATTTGTGAGCGTAAATAGCTGGTGGCGCATGGGCAGCAGCTCCTTGTAATGTGTTCCCTGGCAGTGGAAACATACAGACAGCAGGAGGAAAAACAGCAGCAGGCAGCGTGAGGAGGTTGAGTGTGTGGCAGACTGGCAGCAGGCAGGAGGGCAGGCAGCGAGACATAATAGGCCCTGGGTCCTAGTGGTGGTTCCAGGTCCATAAATAAACACCATGAGGTTCCAGACAGCGGTCGTGAAGTCCACATTGTGTCCAATACACAATTGGGAGAGCACAGTTTTCAACCCGGACACCTCTAAAATAATTAAAAAAAAATTTTCAAAATAATGCAGCTATTTGTGAGCGTAAATAGCTGGTGGCGCATGGGCAGCAGCACCTTTTAATGTGTTTCCTGGCAGTGGAGACACAGACAGCAGGAAGAAATACAGCAGCAGGTGTAATGTGTGTGTGCCACTTCATGTCCCCCTCTCGCCGACAACAGGGGCCAGGAATTCGCCTTCCACCCAAGCCTGGTTCATTTTGAGAAACATCAGTCTGTCCACAGTCTTGTGAGACAGACGAGATCGCTTCTCAGTGACGACTCCACCGGCTGCACTGAAGCAACGCTCTGACAGTATGCTGGAAGGGGGGCAGGAGAGCACTTCCAGGGCGTACTGCGCAAGCTCGCTCCAGATCGGCAGGTGCTTGACCCAACACTCCATGGGATCAACAGGGGCAACGCTGTCAAGCCCGCTGAAGGACCCCATGTAGTCAGCCACCATGCGGGTCAAGCGCTGTCTGTGACTGGAGAAGGATGCTGCTGCAGGCCCCTCCTTTTTTAGTCCCTGGAAGCTCTACACTCATGTAGAGCTCGTTAGTCAGAGACAGCAGGTCTGTGGTGCGCTTTCTGCTGGTGGAGGCAGGCACCTGCTGCTGCCTCTGTGCTGGCTGGACAGTGGGGGTGGATGGCTGAGGGAAGGCTTCCTCCAAGCGTTTAACAAGGGACAGCTGCAAATCCCTCATTTGTTGCGCACGGTCTCCTCCTGCAGGCAGGAACTGGCTGAGCTTCCCCTTCAGACGTGGGTCCAGCATCATGCAGATCCAGATGTCCTCCCTCTGCTTTATCTGGATGACCCTTGGGTCCTTACGCAGGCACCTCAGCATGTGCGCGGCCATTGGGAAGAGTCTGGCCACGTCTGCTGGCACATCATCGGCAGCCCCAGAGCCGACAGTGCTGTCCTCCTTATCCTCTGCCTCCTCCACCTCATCCTCTCTCCACCCCCGCACCACTCCAGCTGCGCTCTGCTGCTCCCCCTCATCAGCAGCAAGGTCAGGGACCTCCACCAACTCCAAGCCCTCCTCCTCAGAGGTGGCCTGTGAAGCTGCCTGCAGCTCCTGCTGGTCCAAGGCTTCCGCTCCCTCTCCTAACAGTGCATACAGGGCCCTGTCCAGCACACACACCATGGGGACCCACTCGCACACCATTGCATGGTCCCTGCTTACCATGTTGGTGGCCTGCAGGAAGGGTGCCAGCACTGAGCTGCATGTGCCCCAGTCCTCCGGGGAGATGATGGACGGGAGGTTGGTGGTGGCACGCCCAGTTGCAGTGATGGAGGCAACTGTTGCTCGTGCAACATACTGGCTGACAGCCTGCCTCTGTTCAACCAGACGCTCCAACATCACCAGGGTGGAGTTTCAGCGAGTTGGAACATCGATCATGAGCCGGTGCTGTGGCAGGTGAAGCTCCTTCTGCACCTCTTCCAGGCTCGCTACGGCAACAGCCGAGTGCCGGAAATGACGCACAACCTTCCTTGCAGTCTCAAGGAGTCGGTCCATCCCCTGGTAGGTCCGCAGGAACTTTTGGACTACCAGGTTCAGGATGTGCGCCAGGCAGGGGATGTGGGTCAGGTCTCCCCTGCTGATTGCAGCAACCAGGTTTCCCCATTGTCGGACACCACCTCTCCGACTCTGAGGCCTCTGGGGGTCAGCCAATTCCTCTCCTGTTCTCGGAGTTTGGCCCGGACATGGTTCGCCATCAGTTTGATCTTCCCCAGGCTGACCAATTCCAGCAGCGCTTGGCAGTGGCGGGGCTTCACACTGCTGCTGAGGCGGTGGGTTTGGGCTGGTGTGCCGGAGGATGGAAGCAGATCAGAGGAACCTGCTGCAATTCCGCTGACCCTGCATGGTGGCACCACCCATTGCGTTGTTGCTGCTGCTCTGACAGTGCCCGATGCTGCTCCCCCCCTCCTCACCCCCTTCCACCAAGCTGACCCAATGCGCGGTGAAGGACAGATAGCGGCCTGTCCTAAACCGGCTGCTCCACGAGTCCATTGTGACGTGGACCCGTTGACCCACTGCATGCTCCAGCCCTCTCCCGACATTGGCCATCACAGAGCGGTGAAGTGCAGGGGTGGCCGTGCGTGCAAAAAAATGTCAGCTGGGGATTGGCCAATCGGGGGCTTCACACATCAGGAGTGCACGCATGTCGCTCCCCTCCTGCACAAGGGAATAAGGCAGGAGTTGGGAGCACATGGCCCGTGCGAGCAAGCCGTTCAGCTTACGCACACGACGGCTGCTGGGAGGCAGAACCCTGACCACCCCCTGGAAGGTGTCACTGAGCAGGGTCTGGCACGCCTTTTGCTGGCACGGGAATCACTGGAGGGAGAAGAGGAGGCCACTGAGGACTGGCTGCCAGAACAGGCCTCAGTGTCGGCGGCAGGAGTTGCAGAGGGAGGAGGAGCAGTGCGTTTATGATGCACTCCTGCTGGTGCTGCTGGAGGGGGTGGAGGAGTTGGAGGAGGGCGGGTAGCTGTTGCCGACGGCTTCGCAGTGGTGGCGGGTCTGCCACTGCCAGCTTCCTTCAACTTCATGAACTCCTCATGCTCATGAAAGTGTTTCCCTGCCAGATGGGTCACCAGAGAGGTGGTGCCATACGCAGAGGGGTCCTTCCCTCTGCTGAGCTGCTGGCGGCACTGGTTGCAGGTGGCATACTTGCAATCCACATATGGCAGGCTGAAAAAAATCCAAATTGGGGAGGTGAAGTTTCCCCTTCGGCTCGAAGGTGCTGCTGCCGCTGGTCTCCCTGTGGTGGTTGGGGGGGGGGGTCTTGGTGCGGCTGGTGACACTGGCAGAACTCTCCGGATCAGCACACTGTGTGGCCTGCATACCACGCCCACTTCTGATCCTGCCTATGTCTGCGATGCGGATCCTTCTAGCAAGGCCCGCAGACGCATCCTCCTCCTCAGAGCTGATGACATCCCCAGGGTCTGCCACCCAGTCTCTGTCCTTCACCCTGTCATCATCATCCTCCCCCTCCGCAAACATGTCCTGCTGGGATGACCCCACAAACTCCCCTTCTGCATGCATGGGCTGATGGACACTCACCACTGTCTGACTGTCCAAAGCATCATCCCCCAAAGTGCCCATCAGCATTTCTTCCTCCTCCAATTCTGCCGCACCATCACTCCATACCCTCACTGTGCTTGGGGATAAGAAGGTGCTGAGTGACAGGGTGCTGGTGTTGCCCGCTGGGGCTGGAGAACTGCACTCCTCCTCCTCCTCCCCAGGCAGTGCTGGGCGGCTGCTGCTGCTCTTGCGAACAGGAGTGGTGGCGGGGGTGGAGGACCCGGTTCCAGAGCTAATGGTGGCCTGCTCATCCACCACAGAGTCTACGTCCTTCTCCTCAATAGGATGGCTACAACCTGGTGGTGGGAGGAACATCTGCGCCACATGCTGCTGCTGTGTCTCTGCAGCGTGACTCCCAGCTGTTGGGCGGCCAAGGTGTCCATGGCCAGTGGCTAATGGCGGAATAGCCACTGGTGCAGACGCAGAACTGCGCATGGTGGTGGTGGTGGCGCAGCTGCCACGACCTCCTCTCTTGCCGATGCCCTTGCTGCCCCTGCCCAAACCGCGGCTGCCAGTGCCAGACATCGTATATTTTTAACATGATACAAATGAAAAAAAAAAGTTATGTATGTAAAGGCAGGTGGGACAAGTGGGGTACTTTAATGGGGTGGGACTGGTGGTGGTGGGTGTGTGAGGTGACGGACAGGTGTACTCTACATCAGAGATCGGTGTAGCGCTAACGAGAGAGTGCGCAGTGCGCACACAAAGACCCTAGCTGACGCTGGCTGACGGTGTCCCTATATACAGACTACAGTACAGTACAATTCAACGAATACACAATACAAGTAATATAAACAATAGGACGGGTGTAGCACTAATGAGAGGGTGCGGACAGCGCAGACGTGCACTGCGCACACAAAGACCCTAGGTAACGCGGTGACGGACGGTCCCTATACACAGACTAGAGTACACTACAGTACTACTAACTAAACAATAGAAGAATCTAGCTAAATAATAGAACAGGTGTGACTAGATTACAGAGAGCAGATACAGGACAGGTATAGCAGTAAAGCTGGACCTTGCTAACTACAAAATAGTACAATAATCTAACACAGAAGTAGTACAGTAGAGTAGGACAGGTGAGAGCACAGGTAAGGTAACTAGAGACTACAGCACAGAGCAGGGCAGGCTGCCTTGCCTAGGCACAGGGCCTAGCTGCTGGCTGCAGGCCTGCAGCAGCACCAGTGACAGTCTCTCTCCCTCCCTAGTCCCCCTAGTAATCACACAAACTAAACTGCCTAAAATACAATCTATCTACAATACAAAGCAATACAGGTGAATATCAAGTGTTGGAGTGTAAAAACGCTTGGTGTATTGAACAATACATGCACTACTTGCACAGACAAAAAGCACTGGAGCAGTCTCCCAGTACAATCAGTCAGTAAGTCACAAGCAGGACGAGTGAGGCAACATTGCGTCCGCTATTTATAGAGGGGGGCTTGGCCAGGCTCCCCCTCTGTGATTGGCTGCAGTCAGAGGGCTCCCCGCTTGTGAGGACTCAAGGTGACGTCACCTGCTGATGACGCTATCCAAGCTCTGTATTCGAGCTCGGATAGCTAGGATATCTCCGGATAGCTGCTTGCTATCCGAGTGCGCTCGGATAGCACAGCACGGATAGCTAATACTATTCGAGCTCGGTATTCAAGCTCGAATAGTGAAAAAAGAGCTAGGATATCCGAGTATCTCGGATATCCTAGCTCAGATGAGCATCACTGGATGGCAGTTTTCCAGCCTCTGAGGTAGTTCAATGACAGTAAAGTGACCCAGAAAACACTGACACTGCACCTGAGGTGACCATAAGAAAAAATCGATTTTGCCAAAACGTATCCGTCCGATCAAATTTGGTCTGTCCACATTGAAGCAATGACCTTATCATCTTGGATGTGCCCCCAACACACTCATAAAGATCATTGCTTCATTGTGATATGCAGTCCCTTTACCGTGGCAAGGTAACAATCACAAAGGGGAATTGACACATGTACATGCCTTTTCTTTTTGTTGTTGCAGCCGCAGTGCAGCCATAAAAATTAGGCATATACACATGCCTGAAAAATTAGGTATTGTAGCAGCCGAAAAAATTCAGGATTTACCTTGAAAAAATGTTCCAAATCATTGCAGCTTGGACCCTAGTTGGTGATGGTGGAAAAGTCACGGAAGTTATGCGGAGTGGTGAGAGGAAATACAGCTGTGTGGGAACTGATTTACAAGCCTTCTGGCAGGCAGTAAACCTCCAGGATACATGTCTCATTCATCTGAATAAAGGTCAGGTAATCAACACTTTGGTAACTTTGACAACTTCTCTTGTCAGTGACAACCCCTCCTGCTGCGATAAAGGTCCTCTCTGACAGGACGCTTGAGGCAGGGCAAGACAGACGTTTGATGGCAAATTGTGACAGCTCAGGCCACAGGTCAAGCCTGCACACCTAGTAGTTCAGGGGTTCATCAGATAGTTTGCTACCTGTCGGTCAAGGCGTTCTCTGAGTGTGAACCCCGAAGGGCTGTGGCCATGTGTTGAACTAAAGAAACTGCACATTTCGAACATCGCCATTACATCGGGAGGCCACCTTCCTCCTCTGACTCCTCTTCGTCAGACTTCTTTCTCTGCATTGCTGAAGGTACTGCAGGTATCAAAGACAAGGCTGATTCTGGTGGTGATGGCGCCCACAACTCTCTCTCTTCCTGGTCATGGTCATCTATGGCCTCAACCAGCATTCTTCGCAAAGCACGCTCCAGGGAGGAAGTATATGAGACAAGGTCACTGATGGTGCCTTTGCTGCAACTCGCATGAGCGTCCATTAACGTGACAATCCCCAGGTCCACAGAGGCTGTCCTAGCACCTCGGTCTTACAAATACTTGTTGATGGCTTTTTCTTATTGGAGCAGGTAATCAAACATCAGCAGAGTTGAATTTCAGCAAGTCGGCCTGTTGAAAACCAAGTGCCTCACTGGCATGATGTTTCACTGCTGAATATATCTGCAAAGTGTACCATGGCCGTGTAGGAACCCCTGAAATGGCCACACACCATACTAGAATGCTTGATGACATCCTGTAAGCCTGAGAACTTAGACAATAGACACAAAGTGTTGTACAATAAGATTTAAAAAATGTGCCATGCAGGGCACATGTGTCAACTTGCCCAAACTCAATGCCGCCAACATATTGCTTCCATTGACACACACCACTTTGCCGATCTGCAGTTGCGGGCAGAGGCGTATCTATAGGGGTGCAGGCATGGCTTGTGCCATAGGCGCCACAGCACCACGGGTGCCATGGCTGCCCTCTCATTCCTCGTGCCCCACTACCATACTGGGGGATTCCTCTCAGGCATTTGTACCTGCTCTGATGCTGAAGGACATCTCTCATTACCTATACGGGTGGGGGGAGCTACTTATACTGGGAGACATGTCTCACTACATATATTGGCAGGGGGCTACAAATTATATGAGGGAGTACCTGTCACTACCTATATTGGGGGACTACTTATACTGGGGGGACATCTGTCACCACTTATGCTAAAGAAGGCTACTTGTACTGGGGATGCACCTCTAACTACATATACTGGGGGGGCAACCTTATCTGGGGGCTACCTATACTGGTTACCTACCTATGGCTACCTAAACTAGGGTGCTAGCCCTAGTTACTTATAGTGTGTGGGGTACTTATATTGGGGGGACTCGTAACATTGCAAGAAAATAAGCTGTTATTATGGGGCAAGGTGGTCTAACTGGGGGGGCGCAATTTCAGTGTTTGCCATAGGCGCTATTTTACCCAGATATGCCCCTGGTTGCGGGGTCAGCCACTGATCCACCTCTGACTTCAGAGCGACCAGGAGTGTTAGTCTGGTGTGACTCTCAGCTTTCAAGCAAGTCAGCCACAAGATGGCGTGACACTGTTGTATCTGGGATGTGGAATAGGCCCTGGGGAGCTGGAGGGGGGGGGGGGTGCAGTTGTTGTTGTAGAGAAAGCCGGAGCAGTAGAAGAGGACTCAGCCGAGGAGGATAGCAAAGAGGATGAAGGAGGAGTAGTAGGAGAAGAGGAGGTGGCAGCAGGCTTACCTGCAAATTGTGGCGGTGTCACCAACTCCAGTGCAGAGCCACGCTGTGACGAACATTACGGAAAGTCGTGTGTGTAATCGCCAATGATTTTCGTATGGTCGTGCACAATTACTGTCAGTCCTGTGTAAATGTATAATAGATGTCCTTTTCCCTCTCTTCTTACTGAGAGCAACAGCCCCTCACCCACATCCTGTGTAAGGTCAGCAAGGAGTTTCATGCCTGGCTGACCCCCTGCCGAGTACCATTTCCTGCTTCAGCTTTCCCCCAAAAGAAAACCAGCTCGAACCAGTAAGATAAGCAGATTCCCTCCAAACTCATAAGACACAAACAAAGAGAACTTTTATGTATTAATAATTCAAAATAGGTTTGGCACAGCAAGACAAAAATTACATTCCCTGATACCTAGGAAATAGTTCTGTCATTCACCTGAATTATAATTTTCTAGCTATCAGGAATCAATAGAGAAACCACTTTATCCGGCCTGCGTAGAGCGAATGCGACAGACTAGGCGTGTGTAGCCTCGTTTTATACAGGGTCGCAGGCCGCTTATGAATATAGTCTCGGATTTGCGATGCGCCAATCTGGGGCGGAGTTACACAGATTATTAATAATCGGTACATTTTTTGCTCTGAGTCTGGGGGGCGGCAACCTGCTGATTAGGAGGTAACCCCGCCTGAAACACACCTACTTTCCAAGTAGTGACAGCCCCAAGACTCAGGTCCTATAAAAGCGGGGCGGGACCAAATCTGCCCAGTTCTCCAAATTTCATCGACCAGGAAAGTCCAAGCATGTGCTCAAGGAGAATCGGCGCCTGCAGTGTTCAAAGGACTTTTAACCTGAATGCCTACTTTTTAACTGGACTCTTTTTCTTCATTCTGCAAATGGACTGCTCAGCATAACTAAGTAAGAATTTTCCGATTTTATTCCTTTTTATTTTTAAGCTCTGTGTGTATATGTTAATTGGTGTATATAACTGTATGTAATGCATTTTTGTTATTAAACGTTTTAAAAATCGTTTAGCGGTTATGACCTGTTGCTGAACATACGCAATCATACCTATTCTCCTGAAATTGCTACCCTGTGTTTAATAGAAGTATACATTTATAACCTGTATGTGAGAACCCGGCCCAGATATAATGATCTGACCCAGGTTCCTGCCTACTGCTAAGGGTTAATAGAGCGTTCTCAAAGTCCTAGTATAATTACAGTAGCGGGCTGTGTAACTCGCTTGGTGACTAATCTTAGAATTGTATGTGTGTGGTGAATCCATTGGTGTCCGAACGCTCCCCTCCATTAGTCAGTTAATCAACTGCGAAGTCGGGTTTACGCTTCGTGATGGACAAAATGACAGTGTGAGAGGATTTCTGACTCTGATCGATTAACCCACCCGCAGACCGGCCTTGCGGTGTGTGACACACGCATTCCATGCTAAGCAGCCAGCAACAGGTTTACCCAATTTGCAGTGTACATGATATACCTGCCCTAACCATGCTTTGCAGACCAGGTATCAGTGGCCAGATGGACCCTTGCCCCAACACTGTGTGCCAGAGACACCATGCCTTGTCTTTCCACATTACGGTACAGGTTGGGTATTGCCTTTTTGGAGAAAAAACTTTTGCCAGGTACCTTCTACTGTGGTGTCCCAATTGCAACAAATGTTTTTAAAGGCCTCAGACTCCACCAGCTTGTATGGTAAAAGCTGGTGGGCTAACAGTTCCAACAAGCCAGCTGTCAGATGCCAGGTAAGGGGGTGACTGAGACATTGGCTTCTTCCACTCAAAAATGTATTTAACAGACACCTGATTGTGGGCAGATGAGCAGGAACTGCACAAGATGAGAGGCAGTGAAGTAGAGGGTGGTTGAGAGGGGGCAAGGACAGCAGAGGTTGATGTGGATGAAGATGATGGACCAGGAGGAGGTGGGTGGCTTTGAGTTTGTGTGTTGCTTTTCCTAATGTGTTCATCCCATTGGTGTTTGTGATGTGACATCATGCACCTTTGCAAAGCAATTGTCCCTAGGTGGGTGTTTCACTTCCCACAACTCAGTTTTCTTTGGAAAAGGATCCAAATACACGCCCTGAATGCAAAGCAAATGCAAATTATGTGCTAATTCTAATCTAAAGCTTTGTAGAATAATTGTGGATCAGTGAATGCAGCTAGCCACTAGTATACACACATTCAATTCATACAGCAAAAGGAATGGCCGCGCTTTCAGAAACTCATACCTGAATGTTTTAATAGCATAAGATGTGCAGAGCTCCAATTACTACTGGACTAAAATACACACCAACACTCATTGCAGGCATGTTCCCCCACGTTTTGTGCCTGCAATGAGTGTTGGTGTGTATTTTAGTACAGTATGGTGTGTATTTTAGTCAGGTATTGTAATGATCGCTGCTGCAGCAGCTATTACTGGAAGTAGTAGTGCTGCAGCTCAGGCAGTTCTGATCTATTTCCATGCAAGCTGCATAGCTTTGTCTGTCTTTCCCTGCTGTCAGCTTGTGACTGATTATCATTCACCTGTGTGGGAATCTGCATGTCTGCTCCCATTGGATGACCTCAGTATAAAGATCTGCTTCCTGCAGGGTTTCCTTGGGTTTTCATAGCTTCAGCTTAAGCCTGCCTTGCTGTCGCTTTAGCCCCCGATCGTGTTTCTTGTTATAAAGATACTTTGCTGGTCTTTGCATCATATATTGGTTCATTGCCAATATATATGCATACCAGCACGTTTATTATTTTCCTTGTATTCGTGTTACGTTGATACATCAGTGTCGCTGATGTATACGTACACGAACTGTTTATATCCTGTGTGCAGTTAGTCAGCTTTCCAGCACGTTTTGGTAGGTTGCGCGTACTGTGACCACCCGTGCTGAGGTAGTTACCCTGCTCCTGGTTCTGTTTGTGGATTGCGTTCATCTCTGCGAAGAGATAACGAATCCTTCTGAATCCTGTTCTGTTACTGTTTGTGGATTGCGTTCATCTCTGCGAAGAGATAACGAATCCTTCTGAATCCTGTTCTGTTACCGTTTGTGGATTGCGTTCATCTCTGCGAAGAGATAGCGAATCCTTCTGAGTCCTGTTCCCTGTGTTACTCCATTCCTAGTCAGCGTTCCTGCTTATGTCATATATCGGTTCATTGCCGATATATACATATGTTAGTCAGACGTTACAAATAGTTTCATTGATAGCTGTAATTGTAATACGCTAGGAAAACATACTTATTGTATATTTATCTGTGTTACGTTCATCTATCTTAATCCTGCTATTTTCTGACTATCCTGTCCTGTCTTTGTGAGGCACGCCATCGCCGCATCGCATTGGCTGCCTCATTCCAGTCTGTCTGGTTTTGGACGCTTGCTGTCGCTAAGTAGCCGCTAGCTAGCAAGCGTTCATTCTGTCTACCTGTCCTGATCTCCTCAGTTCTGGTTTATGCGCTCAGCGCTACTTTGCGCTGAGACGTTATAACGAAAGCATTGTTTGTGGCTGTCAGATCTGCACCGGCTCTGTGCGCCACAATCTCCTATTGGAGTCAGTCCTCCCCTCCACTATACTAGGGATAGCCTGTTTCCTTGTGCTAGTGTGTGTACCTCCTCCACGCCAGCTCATGCGTTGCATGCTGACTGTGGAGAATACACCACCAAGCCTTACATTATGAAAACCCCATTACCAATCCCCATTGTGGGGGGGATTCCCAGAAAGTATGACACTGTTAATTATGGTTCCTGTTCCTTTAAGAAATTTGAAGAACTTAGCTCTGAAACAGAAAATGAGTTTTTCTCTGAATGTGCCAGGTTCCTGACCAATCCTGATCTCCAAGCGACTCCTGTTTCAACCTGGGCACTCCAACTAAGTTATATTTTGTTTAAAGGGGAATTATTCCAGTGGGCATTTGATGTTCTCAATCATTCCGATTTGAAAGATAGACCGCTGGAATTTCTAGCGTTTGTGATCCATAACTGGTTGCGCATAGATCCATTGCCTTTTCCTCTTAATGAACTCCTGGCAGCAGGCCAATCAGCTGCTCCTTCAATTGCTTGCAAGAATGAGCAGCAAGCAGAAAGTGTTACTGATAATTTTCCTGCAGCTTTGAATAAATCACCAAAAACAGCAGGGTCTAAGGCCAAACGCAAACGTTCTAAGAAACGTGTCCGATCTGCAGAGTCGTTATCCTTAGCGACTGAGACCTATAATGAGATTCTGCCATTAACAGATAATGAAATGCAATTGTCTTTCAGGGGAGTTAAATGGACTTATGAAACTACTAATGAACTTTCCTCCCTGGCTAGGGAAAATAAAGATTTTTGTTTAAAAAAATTATCTGAGTATGATTATGAGGAGATATTACAGAGTATTGAACAAATCAACTTATTTGTAAAACAAGGAAAGTTTGCATACACTACAGTTCAGCACTTGCTACAGGTATTGGAGATTCTTAGGAATAAGGAATCTGCCAATCACCTGCTAATTAACCCAATATATGTCCCTGCTACAATCATATCTGCAAACCATGATCTGCCTGTTAAGTATGCTTGGAATCCTCCATTTGAGAAAGGAGAGATGGAAGCCCTGGTCAATGAACGGAAGAATGATTCAAGTTCATTTTGTCAATTTTACAGTGCAAAAAGTGAATTGGTATTGAATGCATGCATTAAGTCTGCCTATAACCTAATAAAAACTGGTGTGTGTGAGTATGACTTTGTGGCTCCATTGATTGATGTGTGGGAACTGATTTTGGATGATTTTTTTGTGACTCCGAATTCGCAAATTTGGCGTTCTGACCCGCCTGCTTCAGCACCTTTGGCTGATTCAGCAGGTGATTCGGAGCTCTTTTTGTGTGAAATTGAAGTTCCTGCAATTCCACCCTGTACCATGGATAACTCAGTGTTACTTCCCAGTAAAACAGAAGCCACTGATACATTCTTAACCTTGCCCTGCGCAAATTTCTCAGCAGAGAATCCAGAGGTCCTGCTGACTTCCGAGTCCAGCCTAGCCAGTACTCATGACTCTTTGTTTAGTGAAACAGACACCAGAAAAATCTTGCCTGTCTCTGCAAACACTTCTGCAGAAATTACCTGTGTTAATAAAGTTCAACTCCTGTCTGATCCAGCAGATGCGCAAACATTGTGTCTTGATCTTCCTGTTTCTACACCTCACTCTAGTTTCATGAATAGCTCAGAGCATCTGCTATGTGAACCTGAAATCGCAGAATTATTACCTTGTTCAGAAAATTTTCCAATAAATTTGCCCTGTACCATGAATTGTGCAGTAGATCTCTCCAATGAAACTCAGGTCACAGAATCATTATGCTGTCCAGCAGGTGCTTCCATGGTTTTGCCCTGCAATATGGACTGTTCAGTGATCCTGTCCAGTGAAGCTGTGGTCGCAGAGTCTTATGCTTCACCCAGTATTTTGGATACTTTAAACCCTCTAGCAGAGGAGGCTGAAGCACTGCTTACCTCAGTTGGTGTTGCAGTAATATTCACTTGTCTAGCAGCTGTTTTGGAATTACAGTCTGCTCTAATAAAACTTGATGAATTTCTGCCCAGCAAAGCAGAAGCCATTGAAATATTGTCCTCGTCAGCAAGTGTGTCAGATACCTTGCCCTGTACACAGTCTGATTTAACCAATGTTGTTGAGTCCCTCTCCAGTGTTGTAACAGCCGAGGAACTCCAGCCCTGTCCCCTGAATGTTTCAGAAGTCTTGCCCTGTAACATGGATAATTCTGATTCTCTGGTCAAAATAATAGAAATCTCAGAATTTCAGTCCGGTCTGATGAGTGTTCCTGAAACCCAGCCCTGTATCCTGAAAGATTCTGGTTCTCTGGCCGCTGTGGCAGAGGTTCCAGAGTCCCCTTCCTGTCCAGGGAATTCCTCAGTTTTGCCTAGTCCAGTGGGGGCTGCTGCAATACTGACTTGTACTGCAGCGCCTCATGAGCTCCAATCCAGTGTATTAAATGAGTCTCTGTCCAGTCCAGAGGTAGTTGTGGAGTCCCTGTCTGGTTCAGTGCATACATCAGAAGATTTGTCCTGTCTTGTTAGTGCCCCTGAATCTGATTTGTTACTGACTTTGCTGGAATCAGCGACATCTAAGTCTGATCCAGCATTCTCGTGTAAAAGTCCAGTAGTTGCGAAGTTTAGTCATGATGATTTTTTTTGGTCAGTCCTGGTTTTGGTCCTGTCTTGGCTGACCCTGAGGCTCACAGTTCCTTGACATGCCCAGAGGTTTCTCTTGTGCCGGTGTGCCCAGATGTTCTTTGTGTGCCAGAATGCCCAAGTGTGTCTAAGGTGTTAGCGTGCTCTGATGCTTCCTTAGTGGGAACACGTTCTGATATTGCCAGTCTGCCTGCATGCCCAGAGATGGTTCTGGTCCCTGAAAGCCCTGATATTGATGTTTGTCCTTGTGGCCCTGACTCGAGAGTTGCCCTGGGTTCCATAGGGGTTCTTGATGGTTCTCCATGTGAGCCTAAGGGGCGTTCTGACCTGTGGGGATCTCTTTGGAGCTTCCAAGTGTTCTGGGAGATCTCTAAGGAAACTTGTCCTGGTACCTTGGACTGGTTCAACGGTGGGTTTTGTGTTGGTGGGGACAGTTCCGGTGGGCATTGCAAAGGCTTTGGCGTTTTTGGACAGTCCCGGGAAGGTGGTGGGTATCGCTCAGAGAGTTTCTGGGGGCTTTTCTCTGGAAATCATGGTTCTGATGGGTGTCACACTGGGGCTTGTAGTACTGATGGGCATGGTTCTGTAGGTTCTGGTTCTGATGGGTCCAGTCTTGTGGGGACTGATTCTGGAATTCGGTCTTGCCGGGCTGTCCTGGTCATCATGAATTATCAGTCAGACTGTTTTGTTGGGAATTTCAGTTTTGAAAAGCGTCTGGAATCCGCTTTTAAAGGCGGGGGTACTGTAATGATCGCTGCTGCAGCAGCTATTACTGGAAGTAGTAGTGCTGCAGCTCAGGCAGTTCTGATCTATTTCCATGCAAGCTGCATAGCTTTGTCTGTCTTTCCCTGCTGTCAGCTTGTGACTGATTATCATTCACCTGTGTGGGAATCTGCATGTCTGCTCCCATTGGATGACCTCAGTATAAAGATCTGCTTCCTGCAGGGTTTCCTTGGGTTTTCATAGCTTCAGCTTAAGCCTGCCTTGCTGTCGCTTTAGCCCCCGATCGTGTTTCTTGTTATAAAGATACTTTGCTGGTCTTTGCATCATATATTGGTTCATTGCCAATATATATGCATACCAGCACGTTTATTATTTTACTTGTATTTGTGTTACGTTGATACATCAGTGTCGCTGATGTATACGTACACAAACTGTTTATATCCTGTGTGCAGTTAGTCAGCTTTCCAGCACGTTTTGGTAGGTTGCGCGTACCGTGACCACCCGTGCTGAGGTAGTTACCCTGCTCCTGGTTCTGTTTGTGGATTGCGTTCATCTCTGCGAAGAGATAACGAATCCTTCTGAATCCTGTTCTGTTACTGTTTGTGGATTGCGTTCATCTCTGCGAAGAGATAACGAATCCTTCTGAATCCTGTTCTGTTACCGTTTGTGGATTGCGTTCATCTCTGCGAAGAGATAGCGAATCCTTCTGAGTCCTGTTCCCTGTATTACTCCAGTCCTAGTCAGCGTTCCTGCTTATGTCATATATCGGTTCATTGCCGATATATACATATGTTAGTCAGACCTTACAAATAGTTTCATTGATAGCTGTAATTGTAATACGCTAGGAAAACATACTTATTGTATATTTATCTGTGTTACGTTCATCTATCTTAATCCTGCTATTTTCTGACTATCCTGTCCTGTCTTTGTGAGGCACGCCATCGCCGCATCGCATTGGCTGCCTCATTCCAGTCTGTCTGGTTTTGGACGCTTGCTGTCGCTAAGTAGCCGCTAGCTAGCAAGCGTTCATTCTGTCTACCTGTCCTGATCTCCTCAGTTCTGGTTTATGCGCTCAGCGCTACTTTGCGCTGAGACGTTATAACGAAAGCATTGTTTGTGGCTGTCAGATCTGCACCGGCTCTGTGCGCCACAATCTCCTATTGGAGTCAGTCCTCCCCTCCACTATACTAGGGATAGCCTGTTTCCTTGTGCTAGTGTGTGTACCTCCTCCACGCCAGCTCATGCGTTGCATGCTGACTGTGGAGAATACACCACCAAGCCTTACAGGTATGAGTTTTGAAAGCACGGCCATTCCTTTTGCTGTATGAATTGAATGTGTGTATACTAGTGGCTAGCTGCATTCACTGATCCACAATTATTCTACAAAGCTTTAGTCTAGAATTAGCACATAATTTGCATCTGCTTTGCATTCAGGGCGTGTATTTAGTTCAGAGGGGCTTTGCATTGCCTTTGTAGGTTTGCAAATGGATGCATCCATGAGCGCTGTCACCAGTCTGTATGTATGTTTTATCAAATGTGTATACCATTTGTCTGATTAGCTGCACTGGAAATGTTGTGTTTTTATTGCTAGATTAGCGTTAGGTCTTCCCCAAGGGGGTCCATCACAGCCGTGGGGAAGTCTAGTAGGCATAGTTTGTGCACATATTATCTCTGAAGCTAACACCCCCCTTTGCCTGAAGTGAAGCTAGGTGTGCATTTTAGTCCAGTAGTTGTTGGAGCTCTGCACATTATGGCAGATAAATCATTCAGGAATGTGTTTACCCCTCACTGAAGTCATGTTCCCCCACTCTCTGTGCCTGTAATGAGTGTTGGTGTGTATTTTAGTCCAGTAGTAATTGGAGCTCTGCACATCTTATGCTATAAAAACATTCAGGTATGAGTTTTTGAAAGCGCTGCCATTTCTTATCTTATTTATACCTCATTGGGTATATTTCCTTTGCACCATAGCTTAGATGAGTATGGCTAAGAGCATCACAGCTCAGTTTAGCACTGTTAAAAAGCGTTTGATATGAGATATTTTCATGTTTTCTATTTTTTGAATCTTTATTATTGTATTGTTTGCACTTTTCTTCCAATAGCTGCACATTATGCACCAGCTTTACTTGCAGACGTAGGGAGTCCTATATATTTATATATGTACTGGTTTGTAAGTGTCTCTCTTGGGAGTGTTTGCAGCACAGTGCCAATTACTACAGGTTTATTTATATTATATGCCTGACACTGTCATCATTTTAGACTGCAACCCCTCAAAGGAGATAGGGAAACGTATAATGTATTATTACCTTTGCAAGACTCAGGCATTATACTGATGATATGAGGGGCCTCGGCTTAAAGAGACTCCGTAACAAAAATTGCATCCTGTTTTTTATCATCCTACAAGTTCCAATAGCTATTCTAAGGTGTTCTGGCTTACTGCAGCACTTTCTGCTATCACCATCTCTGTAATAAATCAACTTATCTCTCTCTTGTCAGACTTGTCAGCCTGTGTCTGGAAGGCTGCCAAGTTCTTCAGTGTTGTGGTTCTGTGATGCATCTCCCCCCTCCAGGCCCCTCTCTGCACACTGCCTGTGTGTTATTTAGATTAGGACAGCTTCTCTCTGCTCTATTATCTTTTACAAGCTGGATAAATCCTCCTCTGAGCTGGCTGGGTTTTCACATACTGAGGAATTACATACAGGCAGAGCTGTCTGCACTCTGCAGGAAGAAACAGCCTGACACTTCAGTGGAAGATAGCTGCAGGGGGAAAGAAACACACAAATGATCTCTTGAGATTCAGAAGTAAGGCTGTATACAGCCTGCTTGTGTATGGATGTATTTTCTATGTGTGGACATACTGTACATCAACCTACTTCCTGTTTTGGTGGCCATTTTGTTTGTTTATAAACAAACTTTTTAAAACTGTTTTTAACCACTTTTAATGCGGCGAGGAGCGGCAAAATTGTGACAGAGGGTAATAGGAGATGTCCCCTAACGCATTGGTATGTTTACTTTTGTGCGATTTTAACAATACAGATTCTCTTTAAGTACGGCTTGCCTTGTTTTTAAATGGTTTTATTTGTTGTAGTTGGTATTAATAAACAACATTTGCATTTACTCTTGGCTTTCGGACCAATTACTTTGCTCTCTGATCTAACGAGACTTCCGATATATGCTGCACACAAGAAAAGGGATGTGTGCAGAGACCAGTCAACTCCTGACTTAAATACTGGCTGCCTCAAGTCCGCTGACTAATTCAAATGGCAAAGCGTTTGCAAATTGCATCACCTCCCGGAATTTGCAGGATCTAAACGATCCACCTGCCTTCCTGCAGGAGTTGGCCTACGCATTTATTACTTGGGGGTACAAGGAGGCCTACACACGGTACCCCTGTTGAGATGCAATGCACATTGCGTGGGCCAACTCCTGCAGGAAGGCAGGTGGATAGTTTAGATCCTGCAAATTATGGTAGGCGAATGCATTATGCAGGGCATGCATTTTTCAGTCTGGCAGAGGCGGTGTATGCCTGTGCGATTAACCATTTAATTGCAGCATGTGTTTAGGGATGCGCAGCCTTTCCCCCCACTTTTTCTTAGCAATATGCAAACACTTTGCCATTTTAATTAGTCAGCGGACTTAAGGCAGCCAGTATTTAAGTCAGGAGTTGAATGGTCTGAGCACACATCCCTTTTTCTTGTGTGCAGCAAAGACTTCCGATATATATGGGGGTGCTTTGTATTGTTGTTTTCAGTCATTAATTTAGGTTTCATTACCTACCCCTCCACCTTTCAAACCATTGGTACTAAAGCAATATCATTTGCTTAATTATGCATGCTCATTTTCTTTTGATTTGAATAAATAACTCCTCTGAATCATGAAGTGAAGTGGCTGTCACTGCAATGCTAGTGGTGGTGGTGGTGGGGCGAGTCGTAAGTTGTGTGGGGTGCCTGAATCAGAGCAGGAGGAGGAGGATGCATCAAGGTTCCATGCGGAAGCTATAGAAGATTGGATGTGCTGTGTGAGCCAGTCAGCTACGTTCTCAGAATTGTAAGAGTTTATGTGCCCTCTGAACTCTGGGCATTTTTCTAGGGCCGCAGGAAATCACAGCAGCATGACCTTGACAAACCCTGAAAGCTGGCCTGCCTCTGCCCCTGCCTGTAATTTTTTTTTTTTTTTTACTTATTAAGGGTACTGTACCTGCAACAACTGAAAACGAATGCACTGGAGTGGTACTGTGCCTGCAACGTTATGTGGCAACAATATCAGTAGTGTGCACACAGCTCTGGGTGTCAGTGGGCTGTGGAGTGTCACACAGAGAAATGCAATACTACTATCAGAATACAGTGAAATAATAATGCATTAAAGTGGAACTGTGCAAATGAAAAGGATCCACAAACCAGGCAGGGTAGGTGAAAAAGCTGGTATTCTTTATTTTTTCATTATAATCCAAATTTTATTGATTTAACTTGTATATATTCAAGCATCGTAATACAGTCGGGTTGCAATATATAAGATTATACAGACGTAAAGATGTACCGAACTGCATGGCAACATTTACATCATACGTTAGAAATTATGATATCTTATGAAAGTGCTACACTTGCCACCGATACAGAACATATGTTATTGATTATAGTACCTGGTACCGTCCAACATTACCTCCTAGAGGCTGACAGTACTTTGGTAGCATATTGATATGATTCAACTGTTCCTCCCAGATGGACCTTTGACAAGGACCCTAGAACAGAAGGTATCGCTTGCGAGTTCTGTAGGTAAGTAATAGAATGTCTGGCGGTAACTATATATAACTGTTTTTGTATATAAACCAAAACTGTAGGAACTAGGTATGTGTTACACGTGAGTATACGGAATCTAAAGGGGATCGTGTGTCTTGTGTTTGTGCAGTCTGCTGATGGGATACATCAGACTCAGAAAGGGCATCTTAAAGTGGGGAGAAGGAAGACCATTCCTCCGGTAATGAGTAACCTGTGGTAACCATAGTGGTTCTATTCCTAATTCTGATCTCCATATTTAAATTCTTTTTGACTAGAGCCAGTAGGTGTGGGAAGGCAAATTTATCAGTGGATTTCCAGTTTGAGGTTATCAAATGTAATGCTGCGAGAATTGTGTGGCATATAATAGGTTGTGCTGATTTGGGGATTTTATAAAGATCAATCAATAGTAAAGCTAATTGGGGGGTTAGTTGGAAGTCTGGTAGTATCAGAGACTTGATTAATTGCTCAGTGTTGTACCAGAGTTTAGCAACCAGCGGGCATGCCCAGAACATGTGAAAATAGGTACCTATATCGGAGCCACATTTCCAACAAGTAGGGGCGGAGTTTTTAGAAAAGGACGCTACCTTTCTAGGGGTTAAATACCACCTGTATAAAATTTTCCTCATCATTTCCCAGTGGGAGTTGCATTTAGATAATTTGAGTGCGGCAGAGCAGGCGGATGTCAGTTTATTAGCGGGAATCTCCAGATCTAAATCCTGGGACCAGACCCGAGCGTATTTTTCAATCGGAGATATAGGCTCCCCTATAAGCTTCTCGTACCAGATTGATATACCACCTTTGAAGTGGCCTTTATAGCTAAGCATGGATAATATGGGGGTGGCTATTTTAGGGAGAGTTATTCTTTTGGTATGGAGAAGGTTATATATCCTGTGATATGTGAATAGTTGGTGTGAAGGGAGGGGAAAGGATCTTGTCAGGTCAGCAAAGGATCTGATACTATCTCCCTTAAATATGTGATTTAATGTTTTTATACCGGCGTCTATCCATACATGGAGATCAAGATTAGGGATAAGAAGTTTTAGGGCTGATAAATTCACATTAAAGGGACTCCGAGCAGTGCAGAAACTATGGAAAGATGCATATCATTTTAAAGCTCTCTTTCTCCTCTTTCCAATGATATATAAACCGCCACCCTACGCCTTTTAGTTTTCGCTATTTTCGCGATTGAAATTGCCGCGGCCGCGATTTCGATCGCAAAAATAGAGAAAACTAAAAGGCGTAGGGCAACGATTTAGGTGTCGTCAGAAAGAGGAGAAAGAGAGCTTTAAAATGATATCCATCAAGCCATAGTTATATTGTATTACACAGGGCGACTTTTTGTCAAAGTCAGCAGCTGCATTCAGCAAAATGGAGCTGCTGACACTGGGGAAAGTGTCGGCCTGTGTAATACAATATAACTATGGCTTGATGGATATCATTTTAAAGCTCTCTTTCTCCTCTTTCTGCAGACACCTAAATCGTTGCCCTACACCTTTTAGTTTTCTCTATTTTCGCGATCGAAATCGCGGTCGCGGCAATTTCAATCGCGAAAATAGCGAAAACTAAAAGACGTAGGGTGGTGGTTTATATATCATTGGAAAGAGGAGAAAGAGCGCTTTAAAATGATATGCATCTTTCCATAGTTTCTGCACTGCTCGGAGTCCCTTTAAGTGTAGAGAGGTCTTTTTTATCGGGAGGGTGTTTAGTGAAGTGTTCCCATGCTTTAAGGGTGGCTAAAATACCTGGGTATTGTATGGTATTTGAAGAGATTTTATGGCCAATAAAGGCGGCTACCAGTAAGTTGTGGAGATTTTGACCTGAGATGTCTTGTTCCAATTGGACCCATGGTTTGTGTAGTGAGGAGTCCCACCAGTGTTTGGACATGTCTAGTACAGCGGCAGTATAGTACGACCAGATGCAAGGTAGACCCATGCCTCCATTTTTTCTTGTTTGCTTCATAACGCTAGTGTTGGGCGAACAGTGTTCGCCACTGTTCGGGTTCTGCAGAACATCACCCTGTTCGGGTGATGTTCGAGTTCGGCCGAACACCTGACGGTGCTCGGCCAAACCGTTCGGCCATATGGCCGAACTAAGAGCGCATGGCCGAACGTTCCCCGAACGTTCGGCTAGCGCTGTGATTGGCCGAACGGGTCACGTGGTTCGGACCCGAACGCGCTCTGATTGGCCGAACTGTCACGTGGTTCGGGTAAATAAATACCCGAACCACGTCATATCTCCGCCATTTGTCTGTGGGTTTAGCTTTGGGTAGGCAGGCAGGGTAGTTCGCGCTCCAGCCACGCTAGCCAGGGTCCCCCCCAGTCATTGTGTGTCACTGCTGGGAACAGTAGTACACCGCTCGTTCAGCCACACTATATAGCATTCTGTGTACTGTTCTGTGTCTGCTGGGAACAGTAGTACACCGCTCGTTCAGCCACACTATATAGCATTCTGTGTACTGTTCTGTGTCTGCTGGGAACAGTAGTACACCGCTCGTTCAGCCACACTATATAGCATTCTGTGTACTGTTCTGTGTCTGCTGGGAACAGTAGTACACCGCTCGTTCAGCCACACTATATAGCATTCTGTGTACTGTTCTGTGTCTGCTGGGAACAGTAGTACACCGCTCGTTCAGCCACACTATATAGCATTCTGTGTACTGTTCTGTGTCTGCTGGGAACAGTGGTACACCGCTCGTTCAGCCACACTATATAGCATTCTGTGTACTGTTCTGTGTCTGCTGGGAATAGTGGTACACCGCTCGTTCAGCCACACTATATAGCATTCTGTGTACTGTTCTGTGTCTGCTGGGAACAGTAGTACACCGCTCGTTCAGCCACACTATATAGCATTCTGTGTACTGTTCTGTGTCTGCTGGGAATAGTGGTACACCGCTCGTTCAGCCACACTATATAGCATTCTGTGTACTGTTCTGTGTCTGCTGGGAACAGTAGTACACCGCTCGTTCAGCCACACTATATAGCATTCTGTGTACTGTTCTGTGTCTGCTGGGAACAGTAGTACACCGCTCGTTCAGCCACACTATATAGCATTCTGTGTACTGTTCTGTGTCTGCTGGGAACAGTAGTACACCGCTCGTTCAGCCACACTATATAGCATTCTGTGTACTGTTCTGTGTCTGCTGGGAACAGTAGTACACCGCTCGTTCAGCCACACTATATAGCATTCTGTGTACTGTTCTGTGTCTGCTGGGAACAGTAGTACACCGCTCGTTCAGCCACACTATATAGCATTCTGTGTACTGTTCTGTGTCTGCTGGGAACAGTAGTACACCGCTCGTTCAGCCACACTATACAGCATTCTGTGTACTGTTCTGTGTCTGCTGGGAACAGTAGTACACCGCTCGTTCAGCCACACTATATAGCATTCTGTGTACTGTTCTGTGTCTGCTGGGAATAGTGGTACACCGCTCGTTCGCCACTGTATAGCATTGTGCTCTGTGTCGCTGCTGGGAATAGTGGTACACCGCTCACCCGTCACTGTAAAGCATTGTGCTCTGTGTCGCTGCTGGGAATAGTGGTACTGTATAGCATTTCTGTACTGCCACTGTACTGCTGCCAGTCAGCGTGTACTGTAAGGATAAGTGAAATGAGGAAGAAATCCGGTGAAAGAGGGAGGGGCAAGGGAAGAGGTGTTTCCCCTGACGGTTCACGTACAGGCCACAGGGGAGCACCCAAGAAAACCCACTCAATACCGCCCATGTTGTCCAGGACAACAACCCTCACAAATCCAAAAGAACAGGACCAGATAATTACTTGGATGACCTCTCAAGCGTCCAGCAGTGGGTTAAGCAGCACCAGCACATCACGCACGAGGTCCGAGTCCTCAGCCAGTTACAAGGAGCCAGTGGGCACAAAGCTGACACAACCGGCAGCGACACCACGCACACAACTGCCAGATAACCAGTCCGATGAATTACCTCAGGACACAATGGGGTATTCGCAGGAGCTATTCCCAGCCCAACAAACTTCCACCTTTCAAAGGTCAATGGAGGAACAGCCAGAAATGTTGTGCCTGGATTCACAACCGTTAACTGTGGGAAATGCACCGCGCACTGAAATACAAGGCGAGTCCAAAGAGGACTCGGAAACCCAAATCCCAGAGCAATTTGGGCAGGAGGGGTTGCAATTGCAGGAGGTCGGCCGACAAGATCTGGAAGACGACGTTGGAGTGTGCTGCGCAGAGGTTGTTGTGGGGAGCTCTACTCCACGGCGGAGGCCCACAATGACATATGACGAGTTTGAGGAGATGGAAGAGGAGGGTATGGACAATGTGGACAGAGACCCAGATTTTGTTTGTGAACGAGAACATCGCCGTCGTAGCAGCAGCACAGATGAGTCTGTTGAAGAACACACTGCTGCACGAGCTCGCCTTGTGCCACAAGGTAGGCGGCGCGCAATTTCAGGCACCACAAGCGTGGAAGTTCAAGTGAGAGGCAAAAGAGGAGCAAACAGAAATCGCCAGCAAGGAGGCAGGTGCTCCAAAGTCTGGGCTTTCTTTGAAGACTGCACTGAGGATGTTACCATGGCGATTTGCAAGGTGTGCAAGACCCGCCTGAGCAGGGGGAAAAATATTAACAACCTCTCCACCACCAGCATGAGCCGTCACATGCTATCCAAACATCCCACTCTTTGGGCAAACGCGTCAGGACAGGGTACCAGAAACAACACTGCCTCCCTTGGGTTCACCAGACTCACCACCAGACCCGCCTCAGCAGCAGCAGTAGCCCAGCCATTGCGTGGTTCACAACATTCACAAACATCAGACGACGCTGACACTGTCACTTTCCGGAGTAGTGCTCTTGAGGTCTCCCAGTGTTCATCAAACACAACAACCAACAGCCCTTCCGTGTGCAGCGCTACGGTTCAGTTGTCTGTGTCGGAGATGTTTGAGCGCAAGAGGAAATTGCCAGCAAATGACCCCCGGGCCGTGGCAGTAACAGCCAGCATAGCCAAGCTTCTGGCCTGCGAAATGCTGCCATATCGATTGGTGGAGACAAACAGCTTCAAGGGCATGATGTCAGTGGCCATCCCACGTTACGTGGTTCCCAGCCGCTACCACTTTGCACGCTCTGCAGTGCCTGAGTTGCATGAGCACGTGGTCAGCAAAATAACCCGAAGCTTGAAGAATGCCGTTGCCTGCAAGGTTCACCTCACCACTGACACCTGGACGAGTGCGTTCGGCCAGGGTCGATACATCTCCCTTACCGCGCACTGGGTGAACCTTGTGGAGCCTGGCAGCGATTCCTCACCTGCTACGGCGCGGGTGTTGCCCACGTCGCAAACAGCTGCACCGCCGTCCCTCCCACTGGATAACAACAGCAGCAGCTACCTCTCTGACTCCTTCTCCTCCAACGCATCTCAAAGCTGTACCTCATCCGGAAACGCTAACCCAGCAGCAGTAGGATCGTGGAAGCAGTGCAGCACAGCTGTTGGCATGCGTCAGCAAGCGTTGCTGAAGCTGATCTGCCTTGGGGATAAGCAGCACACAGGGGAGGAAATTTGGAGGGGAATAAAGGAACAGACGGATTTGTGGCTGGCACCGCTGGACCTGAAACCGGGCATGGTTGTGTGTGATAATGGGAGTAATCTCATTCGCGCTTTAAGGTTGGCTAAGCTGACACACATCCCTTGCCTGGCGCACGTGATGAACCTAGTAGTTCAGCGGTTCCTGAGGACATACCCAGGCGTGGCCGATCTTCTGGTGAAGGTGCGACGAGTGGCCAAACATTGTAGAACTTCCAGTACTGCTTTGGGGGCACTCGCCAAGATGCAGGAGCGCTTCAATCTCCCCCACCATCGCTTGCTGTGTGATGTCCCTACGCGCTGGAATTCTACGCTGCACATGCTAGCCCGCTTTTGCGAGCAGAAGAGTGCAGTGGTCCAGTACATGACGGCGCAGTACCGAGGCGCATCCGGACAGCTGCCAAGCTTCTGTGGATCCGATTGGGCCAACATGTTGGACCTCTGCCAAGTCCTCCAAAATTTTGAGCAATCCACGTTGCTTGTGAGCAGTGACAACTCTTCAGTCAGCATTACCATACCACTGCTGTGTTTACTGAAGAGGTCAATGTTGAAATTCAAGGAAACAGCTGTCATGATGCAACTGGGGGAATCTGGAGAAAACGATCAGCGTGATGGTACCAACATCAGGCCATCCGCCTCAGGAAACGCTGGCCCCAGCAGCTATGACAAAGAAGAGGAGGAGGAACAGCTGGAGTTGGAGCAGGAATTTCCTGCCACCACTGACGAGGGCCAGAGCGGTGCACGTTGGACTTCCACAATTCAGCGCGAATGGTCAGCAGAAGCAGACCAGGAAGAAGGTGACGACTATGATGCATCACAACAACTATCACAACGCTCACAAGAGGATGATGAGGATTCTGGCAGGACTCTGGCACACATGGCTCAATTCATGCTAGACTGCATTGAACGCGACCCACGCATTGTGCGCATTCTGGACAACACCAATTACTGGGTTTATACACTTCTGGATCCACGGTACAAACACAATGTTCCAAAACTGCTTGAAGAAAGAGTCAGACAGGTCAAAATGGAAGAATACCAGCAGGCCCTTGTGGAGACTTTAGAGAGGAGATTGACATCCTCCCCCTCCTCTAGCCAGTTGTACGCCGACAGACTGACTTCCGCAAACCCAGGACGACCAGGAGGGCAACAAACAACACAAGCCGCAGCTAGTGCCCAAAAGGGAATGGTATCGGCAGTGTCCTTGGAGTGGGAAAATCTTCTGACACCCATGCAGCAGCAGCCCACAGAACAGCAAGCATGCATATCCACCTCCAACACCGATCGCCTGGAGAAGATGGTCAAGGACTACATGTCAGATGGCGTAGCTGTGTTGAACAATCCATCTGCACCCTTCAACTATTGGGTATCGAAGCTAGACACCTGGCACGAACTGGCAATGTACGCAATAGAGGTGCTGGCTAGCCCGGCAGCCAGCGTTATGTCAGAACGCTGCTTCAGTGCTGCCGGAGGCATCGTCACAGATCGGCGTATCCGCCTCTCCACAGAAAATGCAGACCGTCTGACTCAAATTAAAATGAATCAATCCTGGATTGGAAACGACTATGCAACACTCCCGGACCCCAACCAAGTAACATGAACAATGACCATCTGTGATGGGTTAGCGTTTCCGGTCCCTGTTTATTGAACCTCTCATCTTTATTACATTTATGACTGCATGGCGGTAAAAAGCATGCTATCCGCACGCTTCTTGTCCTCATGCAAGGCCTGGGTTGTTGTGTCTGAAAGCGTGGCCTTCTCCTCCTGCGCCTCCTCCTGTTCCATCACGTGTGCTGCTGCTGCTGCTGGGTTAGCGTTGCCGGTCCCTGTTTATTGAACCTCTCATCTATATTACATTTATGACTGCATGGCGGTAAAAAGCATGCTATCCGCACGCTTCTTGTCCTCATGCAAGGCCTGGGTTGTTGTGTCTGAAAGCGTGGCCTTCTCCTCCTGCGCCTCCTCCTGTTCCATCACGTGTGCTGCTGCTGCTGCTGGGTTAGCGTTGCCGGTCCCTGTTTATTGAACCTCTCATCTGTATTACATTTATGACTGCATGGCGGCAAAAAGCATGTTACCTGTGCAAAGAAACATGACATTTTCCGCATTTCTCAAAAACTATAAGCTCTTTTTGCTAAATCTTTTTTTCCTCTTGTATCCACTCCCAAGGTGAACATACCCTGCAAATTTGGGGTATGTAGCATGTAAGAAAGCTTTAGAAAGCACGAAAGTTCGGGTCCCTTTTGACTTCCATTATGTACGGAGTTCGGCGCGAACACCCGAACATCGCGGCTAAGTTCGGCGAACGTTCGCGAACCCGAACATCCAGGTGTTCGCCCAACACTATCTCTGACCTTAAGATGGATATGCCTGCTAAATTTTCAGGACATACGTCCGATTTTCAGAATTTTAAGAATCGCGTTCTTGCGTATTTTGAAATGAGGCCCAATTTGTCAGGGTCCGAACACCAGAGAGTCACTTTAATTAAGACATTACTCTCTGGCAATTCTCAGACCTGGGCATACGGGTTGCCACCCGAGCATGAGGCTTTAAAGTCTGTACATGACCTCTTTGAAGCTATGGCCGTCTTGTACGACGACCCTGATAGGGCCGGTACAGCTGAAAGGAACATTAAGAAGCTCACCCAGGGGCGTAACACGGCAGAAGCCTATGCCGCTGAATTCAGGAAGTGGGCGGGGTCCACAAGATGGGGATCTTTTGCCCTTCTAGACCGATTTCTTTTGGGTCTGTCTGATCCTATTGCTGATTTAATGTTAGGACATCCAGATCCTAAAACTCTTGATGAAGCAATTTCCCTGGCTGTTAGAATGGATCGACGTTTACGCTTCCATAAACAGTCCCGGGGAAATAGGGGCATAAAATCAGGTTCTTGTATTTCCTCTCCGTCTGAGTCCCCTTTGGACGAGCCAATGCAGATTGGTCGTTCCAAATTGACGCAGATCGAGAAAACGTGCAGGAGAGCCGAGGGGTTATATTTTTATTGTGCTGAGGAAGGCCATGTGGTACAGAAGTGTCCAAAGAAGTCGGGAAACGCTGCCGCCTAGGTGTAGTTAGAGGTAATACCCTGGGCGAGCCACGTTTACCTCTAAATAAAAATTGAGTCAATCTCCCGTGTTCCATTACTTGGAACAATCAGGTGTTCACGTCTGAAGCTTTTGTGGACTCTGGCTCAGAGGCCAATTTTATTGATTATGAGGTTGTAAAGAGATTGGGTATTCCTGTACATTCTTTGGACCGACAATTCATGATCACGGCCATTGATGATTCTCCTCTTCAGAATAAACGTCCTTTGTCTCAGACACCGCCTCTAGTATGTACTATGGGAGTTTTACATAAGGAAAGATTACAATTCATTGTGTTACAGATGGTGACCTCTACTATCGTCTTGGGAATGCCATGGTTGCAGCAGCATTCCCCACAGATTGATTGGGCCTCCGGCCAGTTACTCAGCTGGTCGGAATATTGTCACGCCCGCTGTTTAGAAAAGGTTGCAATCTGCTCTACTAAAGTTCTAGTGGAGGGTGTACCAGTACAATACTCAGAGTTTGCGGATGTGTTCTGCCCTAAGGCTGCTGATAAACTCCCGCCTCACCGGAGTATCGACTGCCCCATTGACTTAAGATCAGGTTGCATGCCCCCTAGAGGCCATTTGTATAACTTATCGGCTCCTGAAAAGATTGCTATGCAGGAGTACATCAAAGAGAATTTGGCCAAAGGGTTCATCCGTCCCTCCCGATCACCAGCTGGAGCAGGGTTCTTTTTTGTACAGAAAAAGGATGGTGGCCTTAGGCCTTGTATTGATTATCGATGTTTGAATAAGATCACAGTGAAGAACCGTTATCCCCTGCCACTGATTGACGATCTATTCACACAAATAACCAATGCCAGCATCTTTTCCAAGCTAGATTTACGGGGTGCATACAACCTGATACGTATTAGGGAAGGTGACGAGTGGAAAACGGCCTTCAACACACCGGACGGCCATTACGAGTATTTGGTCATGCCCTTTGGGTTGTGTAACGCTCCAGCAGTTTTCCAAGAGTTGATTAACAAGGTTTTTAGAGAGGTCTTGGGATTTCATCTGCCTCTCTCTGGATAGTGTCATTGTTAAGGGCTCTGCCTCTGGCACAGGCAACCTGGGTTCAAATCTCTGCTTCTTCCTACTCAGTAAGCCAGCACCTATTCAGTAGTAGACCTTGGGCAAGACTCCCTAACACTGATACTGCCTACTGAGCAAGTCAGCACTGAGTCCACCAGGAGGAAAACATGTTCCTTGTTACTCTCTACTTTGCCCCCCCCCCCCCCCCCCAATCTTACCATTACAATTGAATCACCCAATCTTGTTATTAGTAACCCTAGCCTATAGCTGGCAATACATGCATTCATTTTTACAGACAGATTCTTTCAAAATGATCGAATATGGTGATTATCAACCACCACATCGATCAGAATTTCAATCAATCCATGGCAAAAATCATGTACCAAAAGTACAATCAAGCAGTACATTTTTACAATTGGACACAGTGGAATAGTGGTGGTAGATCGGCGGATCGTAGTATTGCGCTGAACCACTACTGTAATACAATTATTTTCTGATGAAAAGCTGCTACATTGCGAATATTTTCATGTAGTGGGCGGGGGAGGGGGGCTCCCCGCCACAGGTTTCCTTGCCTGGAGTGACAAAATGGCCAGAGGCGCCCCTGGGTTTGAGGCATCTGCTATTAACAGCAGCAATTTAAATATTCCCCTTGAAAATCAACAGGTGAATTTTGATTGGCTAGAATAGGCTCCACCCACTTCCCTGAATATTAATCTCAGTCACCCAGTGACCATCTGGGCAAAGTTTGAGAACCTTGCCATTAAGGGCCTGAGTCCACTAACGCAGTTGAACGCAGTTGTGTACAGCTGGGTCCGCTTTTCAGCATTGTAACATTGATGCTGAAACTGCTCTCAACTGCGTTAGTGGGCTCAAGCCCTAACAGTGTAAGAATGGCTGCAGTTTATATTTTCTCTGTGAAATTTATTTTTGGCTCTCCCCACTTTTTGTAACCTGGACACACAGTCACTCAATGACCAAGTTAGAAAGCTTTTGGGCATCCTTGGCATCAATAAAAACAAATCTGATTGGCTGTTTGTGGCTCCGCCTCTTTTATGAATTTCAACCCCAGTGACCCAATGACCAACTGTACCAGGTTTGAGGCTTGTGCCATTAACAGTGCAAGAATGGCAGCAATTTTAATATTCCTCTTGAAAATCAACAGGTGAACATTGATTGGCTTTCTTAGGCTCCACCCACTTTTCTGAATCTTTTTCACATTCACCCAGTAACCAACTGTGCAACGTTTGAGAACCCTGTCATTAACAGTGAAGGAGAGCTGCAGTTTATATTTTCCCAGGGAAATCTGTTTTTGACTCCACCCAGTTTTTGTAACCTTGACACACAGTCACTCAATGACCAAGTTTGTGAGATTTTGAGTTCCTGGCATCAACATTGTGTGAATGGAAGCAGTTTATCCAGCAAATAAATCTGATTGGCTGTTTGTGGCTCTGCCCCTTTAGTGTATTTGAGCCCCAGTCACTTAATTACTGACTGTAGCAAGTTTGAGGCCTCTGCCGTTAACAGTGTAAGAATGGCAGCAGTTTCATTATTTCTCTTGAAAATCAATAGGTGAATTTTGATTGGCTGTTGTAGGCTCCACCTACTTTTCTGAATATTAATCCCAGTTACCCAGTGACCAACTGTGTCCAGTATGAGAACCCTGCCATTAAAGGGAAGATCCGTGCTGCCCCCAAAAAACAAACTGCACTTACCTGGGGCTTCTCCCAACTCCTGTCAGTCAATCGGTGCCCTCACCGCAGCTCCTCTCACTCCCGGTGTCCAGCGGTGAGGAAGCTGACCACGCCAGGTCAGCTTCCGGGTCGGCTTCCTGTGCGCTCCATGGTGCGGGTCACGTTGGTACGTGATGTCATCGGGTCTCTACTGCGCAGGTGCAGAACTACTGCGCCTGTGCAGTAGAGACCCGATGACGTCCCTACACCACGTAACCCCCCGCCATGGAGCGCACAGAAGCCGACCCGGAAGCCGACCTGGCGAGGTCGGCTTCTTCACCGCTGGATGCCAGGAGGGAGAGGAGCTGCGGCGAGGGCACCGATTGACTGCCAGGAGTTGGGAGAAGCCCCAGGTAAATGCAGTTTGTTTTTTTGGGGCAGCGCAGATCTTCCCTTTAACAGTGTAAGAATGGCTGCAATTTATATTTTACCATGTAAAAAAGTTAGTTGTTTTTGGCTGTTATCTAACTTTGACATACAGTCACTCAATGACCATGTTTATGAACTTTGGGGTCCTAGGCATCAATAAGTTGAATTTTTCTATTAAAATTAAACAAATCTGATTGTCTGTTTGTAGACACAACCCCCCCCCCCCCCTTTTAGAATTTAAACCCCAGTCTCCCAGTGAATGACTGTACCAGATTTGAGGCATCGGAGCTGGGAAAAAAGGGCGCAGGCAGCTAGTGGACAAAAAGGGTGCCGCCATTCACTCCCATAATAAATAACGTTTAATGGGCGCAGAGCAGGAAAAAAGGGCGCCGGAGCTAAATAAAGTTTACAAACGGCGCCAGGAGATGTTTAATGATTTATAACTGAGCTTGTGGTGATTTACGTTTATAAAATGCACCCGTGCCGAATAACGTTTATAAAAATACTAAACATATTTAGCCTATTTAACTAATTAAAACATTATTTAAAGTTTTATCCCTTACTGTTTTTAAAACATTTTTCACAAAATAAAGCGATCAGTACGTAATGTAAATTGCAATATATTTTTTGGAGTCACAATTTGTAAAACATTATTATCCACATAATAAAGCGATGGCTAAGGGGGGTGGTTAGGGTTAGGCATCACCAGGGGGGTCTTAGGTTTAGGCATCACCAGGGGGGTCTTAGGTTTAGGCACCACCAGGGGAGTCTTAGGTTTAGGCACCACCAGGGGAGTCTTAGGTTTAGGCACCACCAGGGGGGTCTTAGGTTTAGGCACCACCAGGGGGGTCTTAGGTTTAGGCACCACCAGGGGGGTCTTAGGTTTAGGCACCACCAGGGGGGTCTTAGGTTTAGGCACCACCAGGGGGGTCTTAGGTTTAGGCACCACCAGGGGGTCTTAGGTTTAGGCACCACCAGGGGGGTCTTAGGTTTAGGCACCACCAGGAGGGTCTTAGGTTTAGGCACCACCAGGAGGGTCTTAGGTTTAGGCACCACCAGGGGGGTCTTAGGTTTAGGCACCACCAGGGGGGTCTTAGGTTTAGGCACCACCAGGGGGTCTTAGGTTTAGGCACCACCAGGGGGGTCTTAGGTTTAGGCACCACCAGGAGGGTCTTAGGTTTAGGCACCACCAGGAGGGTCTTAGGTTTAGGCACCACCAGGGGGGTCTTAGGTTTAGGCACCACCAGGGGAGTCTTAGGTTTAGGCACCACCAGGGGGGGTCTTAGGTTTAGGCACCACCAGGGGGGTCTTAGGTTTAGGCACCACCAGGGGGGTCTTAGGTTTAGGCACCACCAGGGGGGTCTTAGGTTTAGGCACCACCAGAGGGGTCTTAGGTTTAGGCACCACCAGGGGGGTCTTAGGGTTAGGCACCACCAGGGGGGTCTTAGGTTTAGGCACCACCAGGGGGGTCTTAGGTATTAGGCACCAACAGGGGGGTCTTAGGTATTAGGCACCAACAGGGGGGTCTTAGGTTTAGGCACCACCAGGGGGGTCTAGGGGTTAGGCACCACCAGGGGGGTCTTAGGTTTAGGCACCACCAGGGGGGTCTTAGGGTTAGGCACCACCAGGGGGGTCTTAGGTTTAGGCACCACCAGGGGGGTCTTAGGTATTAGGCACCAACAGGGGGGTCTTAGGTATTAGGCACCAACAGGGGGGTCTTAGGTTTAGGCACCACCAGGGGGGTGGTTAGGGTTAGGCACCACCAGGGGGGTCTAGGGGTTAGGGATAGGTACAGGGAGGGTTCTGTGTGAGAGTAGGGTTAGGTATAGTTTTACTACAACTTTAGTAATATTTACTAATGTTTTACAACACTTATTACAAATGTAGTTATATTTATATCATTGTTATAAAGAATATTTTCAGATTTTATTATAAGAACAAACCATAAATGAAGGTTATTCACAATAATATACAATTATAACAATTAAACCTATGTTATCGTTTTTTTAATAAACGTAATTATAAGTTTCACTTTTGAAACAGGGAAGATTAAAGTTTTCACAATTGCCGATTTCATAAACATTATTTAATGATTTATAAATGTGTTAAATATTATTTGTAAACGAAATATAGCACACTATTTTTATAAACGCTATTTATGATTAATCGTTCATTAGCGTTTACACCCCGCGCCCTTTTTGTCCGGGCGCCCTTTTTGTACGTACGCTGAGGCATCTGCCATTAAGAGTGTAAGAATGGCAACAATGTAAATATTCCCCTTGAAAATCAATAAGTGAATTTTGATTGGTTGTTGTAGGCTCCACCCACTTTCTAAATATTAATCCCAGTCACCCAGTGGCCAACTGTTTCAAGTTTGGGTACCCTGCTATTAACAGTGTAAGAATGCCTGCAGTTTATATTTTCCCATGTAAAAATGTAGTTGTTGGCACAGCCGACTTTTTCTAACCTTGACATACAGTCACTCAATTACTAAGTTTATGAGCTTTGGGGTCCTTGGTATCAATCATTTGTATATTCCCATTGAAATGAATGAAATCTGATTGACTGTTTGTGACTCCGCCCCCTTTCTGAATTTAAACCCCAGTCACCCATTGACCAACTATACCAGTTCTGAGGCATCTGCTGTTAACAGTGTAAGAATGGCAGCAATTTAAATAATCCCTTTGAAAATCAACAGGAGAATTTTGATTGGCTGATGTAGGCGCCTCCCATTTTCCTAAATATTAACCCCAGTCACCCAGTGACCAATTGTGCAAAGTTTGAGAACCCTGCCATTAACAGTGTAAGAATGGCTGCAGTTTATATTTCACCAGTGACATTTGTTTTTGGCTCCACCCACTTTTTGTAACCTTGCTACACAGTCACTCAATGACCAAGTTTGTGAGCTTTCAGGTTCTTGGCTGGGTGAAATCTGATTTGCTTTTTGTAGCTCCGCCCAGGTGTGCAGGGGGGTCACGACACCCCCAGAACATATCATCCCAGGTAGTAATGGATCTGTATGCCAAGTTTCATTCAAATCGGTCAAGCCGTTTTCGAGTGATCGCGGGACATACACACATACATACATACATACATACATACGATTTTATATATATATATAGATTTAACTGATATTTTTTATCGTAACAACCAGCGATTTATACAGGAAAATCATGACTATTAGCAACGTTGCCCAAACTTTCGCATCCCACTGTGTGTGTGTATATATATATATATATATAGATAGATAGATAGATAGATAGATAGATAGATAGATAGATAGATCTATATCCATATCTATATATATATATATCCCATAAGGCTGAGATGCCAGAGGAACAGTCCACCTTAGGCAAGTAATATCACTCAAAAAAAAATGTTTTTTATCTTTTTAGCCAAACAAATTATCTACGTACAAAAAATTACATTTTAGAAAAATAAAGTATTCTCCAGGACGGGGAGGATCAGGACTAACGTCATGACGTTGATGACTTCATGACGACGTTGACGTCAGTCCTGATCCTCCCCGTCCCGGAGAAGACAGCGGCTGAGCAGGGAGTCTTCTTCAGCCATCGCTGGAGCAAGGCTGCAGCCATACATCTCTAGATCTCTATACATTCGTGTTAGTGCAAGCTGAGCAGCTGCAGCATGGAAGTATAAATGATCAGAGATCTTTGGCAGTAACTTTGCAACTTCCTCTATGCGGAAGTTGCCCGCCTGTACCCCCGTGAGTTTGGGGTGATCGAGGGGGTTTGCAGCCACAGGAATGCGGCGTTTTAGGTGAGACAATATTGTTAATAAGGTTTTTAAAATAAAAACCTCATTTTAGCGAGACTTCAGAGTCTCTTTAAGTTACAGGAAAAAAGGTTATGAAAATTAATTGGATCACTTTTTGCACAGAAATCCAGCAAAAACTGAATGCCGAGGAGGTTAAAGTCAATGGCCGCCGACTTTAGTGGTTAATAGCAAAGCCCCGGTACATGCCAGAAACACCACATATGCAGGGTATATTAACCACTTAAGGACTGCAGTCATAAAACCCCTTAAGGACCAGTCACTTTTTTTCCATTCAGACCACTGCAGCTTTCACGGTTTATTGCTCGGTCATACAACCTACCATCTAAATGAATTTTCTCTCCTTTTCTTGTCCCTAATACAACTTTCTTTTGGTGCTATTTGATTGCTGCTGTGATTTTTAGTTTTTATTATATTCATCAAAAAAGACATGAATTTTTTTAACTTTCTGTGCTGACATTTTACAAATAAAGTAAAATTTCTATATACATTTTGTCCAAATTTATTGTTCTACATGTCTAAAAAAAAATCCAATAAGTGTATATTTTTTGGTTTGGGTAAAAGTTATAGGGCTTGATTCACAAAGTGGTGCTAACTGTTAGCACGCCTGTGAAAACCCCCTTAGCACGTCTAAACAAGCTTTTCCCGCGCAAAACTTTACGCACGCACTGCACAGAGCGCAGGGCGCACCGCGCGAAGTGCCCATTAAAGCCTATGGGACTTTGCGCACGCTAATCTGATTGAGAAATCCGGTGCTAACATACTTAGCACCCTGGTTAGCACGTCTAAAGACTTTAGACGTGCTAAGTAAGTTAGCACAGCTTTGTGAATCAAGCCCATAGTGTTTACAAATTATGGTGCAAAATGTGAATTTTCCTATTTTTAAGCATCTCTGACTTTTCTGAGCACCTGTCAGGTTTCATAAGGTGCTAGAATTCCAGGATAGTATAAATACCCCCCAAATGACCCCATTTTGGAAAGAAGACATCCCAAAGTATTCAGTGAGAGGCATGGTGAGTTCATAGAAGATTTTATTTTTTGTCACAAGTTAGCGGAAAATTACACTTTTTGACAAAAAAACTAAATAAAAAAATGAAATCTGCCACGGACTCACCATGCCCCTCTCTGAATACTTTGGGATGTCTACTATCCAAAATGTGGGCATTTGTGGGGTGTGTTTACTGTCCTGGCATTTTGGGAGGTGCTACATTGTAAGCACCCCTGTAAAGCCTAAAGGTGCTCATAGGACGTTGGGCCCCTTATCGCATCTAGGCTGCAAAAAAGTGCCACATATGTGGTATCGCTGTACTCGGGAGAAGTAGTATAATGTGTTTTGGGGTGTATTTTTACACATACCCATGCTGGGTGGGAGAAATATCTTTTTTTTTTACACACAATTGTCCATTTACAGAGATATTTCTCCCACCCATCATAGGTATGTGTAAAAATACACCCCAAAACACATTATACTACTTCTCCCGAGTACAGCGATACCACATATGTGGCACTTTTTTGCACCCTAACTGCGCTAAGGGGCCCAAAGTCCAATGAGTACCTTTAGGATTTCACAGCTCATTTTGAGACATTTGGTTTCAAGACTACGCCTCACGGTTTAGGGCCCCTAAAATGCCAGGACAGTATAGGAACCAAACAAATGACCCCATTTTAGAAAGAAGACATCCCAAGGTATTCCGTTAGGAGTATGGTGAGTTCATAGATTTTATTTTTTGTCACAAGTTAAAGAAAATGACACTTTGTGAAAAAAAAAATCAATTTCTGCTAAACAAAAAATTCAGACAGTCTTTCGTGTCTGCTTTATGGAGGTAAGTCCACCGCTTCCTCCCAGCAAATTTAAAGTTTTTATCTGCTTTTATCCTGCTGGCGCCTCTGTTCTCCTACTGCTATACCGTGTCCACCCCTGGTGGAGGGGTGATCTACCCCCTTTCGCATCTACAGAGAGCAACTTCTTATCTCTGAGTAAGGACAGGTCTAATCTCCTCACCTGCCTATACAGTGGTTGCCTTTGTGGTAACCCACGTTTGTGAGTATAATTTTCTCACGATAACCTTTACTTCATTTATGCTTGACATACTACACTATATTGGGCTCTCTGCTTCTCTACACTGGAAGATGAGATGAGAGAGAGAGAGAGAGAGAGAGAGAGAGAGAGAGAGAGAGAGAGAGAGAGAGAGAGAGAGAGAGAGAGAGAGAGAGAGAGAGAGAGAGGGAATTTTCATAGCGACGGAATTTAACACTGACGGAATCCGTGATTTCCGGCGGAACGGAATTTGCTCTTTCTGATCATCCCTAATCAGTAGGTGATTACAAGGGTGAATATATGCAAGCAATGCACTGGCGAGTTCATCAGAGCGGTCTGAGGGTGTGGGTGGGTGATTTTGTGCCCACAAGGGGCAAATTAGGGTCTGATCTGATGGGTAGCAGTGACAGGTGGTGACAAGGGGTGATTGATAGGTGATCAGTAGGTGTATACAAGGGAGAATCTATGCAAGCAATGCACTGGCGAGTTGATCAGAGCGGGTCTGGGGGGCTATCTGAGGGTGTGGGCGGGTGATTGGGGGCCCGCAAGGGGCAGATTAGGGTCTGATCTGATGGGTAGCAGTGGAAGAAATATCTCTGTAAATGGACAATTGTGTGTAAAAAAATCAAAAAATTGTTATTTACAGAGATATTTCTCCCACCCAGCATGGGTATATGTAAAAATACACCCCAAAACACATTATACTACTTCTCCTGAGTGGCACTTTTTTGCACCCTAACTGTGCTAAGGGGCACAAAAAGTCCAATGAGTACCTTTAGGATTTCACAGGTCATTGTGAGACATTTGGTTTCAAGACTACTCCTCACGGTTTAGGGCCCCTAAAATGCCAGGGCAGTATAGGAACCCCACAAATGACCCCATTTTAGAAAGAAGTCACCCCAAGGTATTCCGTTGGGAGTATGGTGAGTTCATAGAAGATTAATTTTTTTGTCGCAAGTTAGCGGAAAATAACACTTTGTGAAAAAAAAACCAATAAAAATCAATTTCCGCTAACTTGTGACAGTAGTAGTCTTGAAATCAAATGGGCTTGATTCAGTAAACGGTGCTAACCCAGTTAGCACGCCTAAACACTTTGGTCGTGATAACTAACCCAGTTAGCACGCCTAAACACTTAGCGCGTGATTCCCGGTATTTCCGCGTCCCAGGACCAGACGACCCATCGGCGTTACGTGGTCCTGGGCATGCCACTTTGCTGATGCCCATAGGTAGTGGACGGTCGGCAAGTGGTTAAAAAGAATCTGTATTGTTAAAATCGCACAAAAGTAAACATACCAGTGCATTAGGGGACATCTCCTAGTACCCTCTGTCACAATTTCGCCGCTCCTCGCCACATTAAAAGTGGTTAAAAACAGTTTTAAAAAGTTTGTTTATAAACAAACAAAATGGCCACCAAAACAGGAAGTAGGTTGATTTACAGTATGTCCACACATAGAAAATACATCCATACACAAGCAGGCTGTATACAGCCTTCCTTTTGAATCTCAAGAGATCATTGTGTGTTTCTTTCCCCCTGCAGTTCTCATGCACTGAAGTTTCAGGCTGCTCGTTTTTCTTCCTGCAAATAGCTTTGCCCTTGTCTGTAATTCTTCAGTATGTGAAAGCCCAGCCAGCTCAGAGGACGATTTATCCAGCTTGTAAAAGATAAGAGAGAAGAGAGAAGCTGCCCTAATCTAAATAATACACAGGCAGTGTGCAGAGAGGGGCCTGGAAGGGGGAGTTCATAGCAGAACCACAACACTGAAGAACTTGGCAGCCTTCCAGACACAGGCCGACAAGTCTGACAGGGGAAAGATACATTGATTTATTACAGAGACTGTGATAGTAGAAAGTGCTGCAATAAGCCAGAACACATTAGAATAGCTTTTGGAACTTGTAGGATGATAAAAAACAGGATGCAATTTTTGTTACGGAGTCTCTTTAAGCTGTCTTTCTTTGCTCCTATAAACTGCATGCTGAGCGCCATCTATGTACCTCTTGCCTCTAGTGAGTGATGTATTCTGCCAAACCCAATTCCAGGCATGCCCAGTCATGCTTGGCAAAATAAACTATTCTGAATCTGATAATAGCCGAAAACTAAGAAATAGTGGGTTTTTTTTTGGTTTTTTTATTATTGCCTTTAAAATGCATATAAAATAAAAGAATTCTTAGGAAAAAGTACCACCCCAAGAAAGCCTAATTTGTGGCGATAAAAAACAATATATAGATCATTTCAGTGTACAATAAAGTTATTGTGAATAAATGGGAGGAGTATGATGTGAAAATTGCTCCGTTTTTTTATGGGGAAAAAACCTGTGTTGGAGAAGTGAATAAGGCAGCGTTTCCTCCCCACCGCATATAAATATCTAGGCAGGGTTTAAAATAAAAAGACAAAGTTTCCTCTAAACATAACTAGGTGGAGTCCCCTCAATAATCATCTGTGGTGTCCTCAGCTTGCCTGGTGATGCTGTGATGGCTAGCTGGTTTCTGTGCTTTCCTCAGGTGGCTGGTCTGGTTGCTATGCTCAGCTTGCTTGGTGACGCTGTGTGGGCTTTGCTGGCTGAGTTGGTGATTCTGTGTGGACTGACTGGTCTGGTGAAGCTGTGTGGGCTGGTGATGCTGGATTTTGCTGGCTGGTGGTGATGGTACCTGGTTGGTGTAGATTTTGTGGCCTGGCTGGTGGTGGTGATACTGGACTGTGCTGTGCTTGCTGGTGGTGATATTGGGCTGCCCGGTTTTAATGCTGGCCTGGCTGGTGATGATGCTGTTGCCTGGCTGGTGGAGATGCTGTGGTGTGGCTGGTGGAAATACTGTAGCCTGGTTGCTGGCAAAGCTGTGGCCAGGATGGTGGTCATGCTGTGGCCTGGCTGGCAATAATGTTGTGTCCTAGTTGGTGGTGATGCTGGTCTGGCTGATCTGGCTGCTGGTGTTGCTGGCCTGGCTGGAGGTGGTGCTGGCCTGGCTGCTTGTGTTATTGGGCTGGCTGGCCTGGCTGCTGGGGATGCTGAGCTGGATGGCTGGCTGCTGGTGATGCTGGGCTGGCTGGCCTGGCTGGAGGTGATACTGGCATGCAGGGTACAGAGCTACCAAGCCCAGCAGCAGACACCAGATTCGGCCAGGCAGCCAATGAGGGAGAAGTGAGTCTCACTACTCCCTCATTGGCTGCCTGGCCTCATCTAAAGTCTGATGCCTGGTTCAAGCAGCTTTGCCCTGCATGGCTACATCTCCTTCGTGCCTCTTTCCCCTTAGCTCTGCTCCAGCACACACGGTCACTCAGCACCACACCTACATACAGAGTGTGTCACAGTGGTCAGCATGCTTCACTCACCTACAGGCTCCACTGATGTGTCCCTTCAGCTCAGCTCAAGCCAACTGACCTCCTGCACCTTGCATTATCAGGCCAATACAGAATATACAGGAAGTAAAGCAGCCAGCTGGTGTTGAACATAGAGGGACGCATATGGAAATAGAAGATTGGGCGGAGGCAGATCCTAGAGATAGTGGCACTGGCACTATAGCAGTAGCAGTTGGTGGCAGCAGAGTAGGCTTTGAAACCTGGCAGTGGTACCACAACAATAATAACAAAAATTATGACAGCAGGAGGACCAAGGCAGCAGTCAGGAAGCTGAAGTTGGGCCCTCACCACAACTTGGGCAGGACAGTTTTCAACCTGGACACCCCCAGAATTAAAGTATTCAAATTATGACAGCAGCTGGAATTGGTGGCAAAAGAGTAGGCCATGGAACCTGGTGGTGGTACCACAGCAATAATAACACAAAATTATGACAGCAGCACCATTAGGAATTGGTGGCAGCAAAGTATGCGGTGGAACCTGGATCAGTTCATTTCGGGGCCCAGAACCGAGAGCCCAAACTAGGCACCATTATAGACATGCCCCGCGTAATGTGACGTGATGTTTTGTTTCAATCAGAATTACCAGCTATGGAGGGGGGGACATGGTTGGATCGCATTCCACCCCCTATGGGAATGTTTCGGTGTGGAAAGGCTTGCCCCTTTGTTATGAGAACGAATGTGTTTAAGTCACAGGATGGAACAAGTGAATATAAATTGAAAACTTTTTTGAATTGCAACTCAACGTGGATAGTTTACCTCATTATATGTCCTTGCAATAAGTAATATGTGGGCATGACCACACGGGCTTTCAAGACACGTTTGCTCGAGCATCTCGGTAATATTGCAAGTGGCGAAAAGAAGTCGCCTATTGCAGAACACTTTCAGGAGGAACATAATGGCTCAATTGTGGGTATACGAGCAATGTGTATTGATAGTGTGGAAGTGCCCACGTGTTCATGCAGAACGGAGGAGATGCTGCTCCGTCGAGAGGCTATGTGGGTTTACCGACTTAGGTCGAGGCACCCACATGGCCTAAATGTAGATTTTTCCCTGAAGAGTTTCCTCTGAGATTAGAATAATGGTAGCCTGCTTTAACAATTAACAAATTATCCTTAGATATATGATGGGTATATGTGGTGAAGGATGAGTGAATTAGGTTTCCCTTATTTCTTTTCTGTTCTTCTTTCTCTTTTTTGCTGGTATTATTTATGAGGACCTCCCAAAACAACCCGTTCTGTGGACTCTCCTTCTAGGTATCTAAAATGTTTTGGATATCCATCATGGTTTGAGCCTAAGTGGAATGTAATTTTAGTGTATATTTATGTAAATTATCATATAAAGTTCCGATACCTAAAAAAAAAGGGCAGCTGGGACTCAGGCCACTAGGGGGTGTTTTTGTCAGGAAGTCCATACTCTCACCTAACAATCAGCTTGCGGGAGGTGGAGCCGAGAGAGCCTGATAGTGGTACCACAGCAATAATAACACAAAATTCTGACCGCAGTAAGAGGAGGCATCGGTGGCAGCAGAATAGGCTGTGGAACCTGGCAGTGGTACCACAGCACTAAAAACAAAAATTATGACAGCAGGAGGTTCCAGGCCACAGTCATGAAGCCGAAGTTGGTGACTCGCCACAACTTGGACAGCAAAGTTTTCAACCTGGACACCCCAGAATTAAAACAATACAATTATGACAGCAAGAGCAGGAGGAATTGGTGGCAGCAGAGTAGGCTGTGGAAGCTGGAGTTGGTACCCCTGCAATAATAACAAAAAATTGTGACAGCAGCAGGAGGAATGGGGGGCAGTAGAGCATGTAGTGGAATCTGGTGGTGAGTGTTGCCACAGCAATAATAACAACATTTAGGAGAGCAGGGGGCCATGAGGCCACAGTTGGGTCTTCATTAGCCACAACTCAGACAACATAGTCTTCAACCTGGACACCCCCAACATGACAGCAGGTTTAAAATAATTTTGGTGACAAGTCAGGTAGGCAGACACCTGTGCAAGCAGCAGGTTCTAGGCTGTGAATGTGAAGCCACAGTTGGGTCCTCACTTGCCACAACTCAGACAACACAGTCTTCAATACGGACACCTCAAGCATGACAGCAGGACAAAAAAAATGGTGACAAGTCAGGTAGACAAGCAGACAATTGTAATAAAAGCCTTAAAACGTTGTCTGTGGGTGAGTCATGACTTCAGTGAGGAAGCCAGTTCAAATCCTCCTCTCACCAACAGCAGGGGCCAGAAATCGCCTTCAACCCAAGCCTAGTTCATTTTCATAAAACATTAGTCTCTCCACCGAGTCAGTGGACATATGAGAGCACTTCTCAGTGACCACGCCACTGGCCACACTGATGCATCTTTCTAATAGCACACTGGAAGGAGGGTGGTGTAAGATGCTATCATATTGATCAGATTCTTACAATATAAAATCCCTTTAGTGAACCATGGTTTAGTCAGGAGACTATATACAGAGTTCCCCTTTAAAGAGACACTGAAGCGAGAATAAATCTTGCTTCAGTGCCTTATATATAGCAGGGGCATGTGTGCACCTGCTAAAACGCCGCTATTCCGCGGCTAAACGGGGGTCCCTGACCCCCCAGCTCCCCCCCCCCCGCAAAATCTATGACCAACTTGGTCGTAGATTTTGCTGCTCTTGAGACAGGGCTAATGGCTGCAGCCCTGCCTCTCAGCGCCGTCTATCAGTGGCGCATCGCCGCCTCTCCCCCGCCCCTCTCAGCAAAGGAAGACTGAGAGGGGCGGGGGAGAGGCGGAGATACGTGCTGACAGACGCGCGTGAGGCAGGGCTGCAGCCATTAGCCCTGCCTCAATGCGGAAGAGATCCCCGCAAAGAACGGAGGGGATTTCGGGGGTAAGGGACCCCCGTTTAGCCGTGGGATAGCAACGTTTTAGCAGGTGCACACATGCCCCTGCTGAATATAAGAGCTGAAGGGAGATTTATTCTTGCTTCAGACTCTCTTTAAAGACATTGGCTATCATTCATAAAAGCTCTGTCGGTAAAGTAAATCCATGCGGGAAAACACAGCTGGCGGTATTTTAGACTTCTGGCTGCTCATTCATAAAAATGTATACAGTTGCGATAGCAGTGCGGAGATTCCCCGAACTAGGCTGGCGGTAGGCAGGCGGTAGGCAGGCGGAAACAGGAGAAGCTGACGAGTTGATACATTTCTCCGTGTTCCGCTCTAGTGCAGCTGCAGCTGCCTGGGAGGTCTGTGTGTCTCCATTCACTTAACATTGTTATCGCCACATCCAAGGGAGCGGTACTTCCTGACCTCACACCGCTTGCGGTAATATTTATGAATGAACATTTTGTTACATTTTTTACAATAATCAACGCACATGGCGGTGATTTAATCGCTCTGCTCGGTAATGTCAGCTTTTCATGCGGAAAGAGCCTTTATGAATGCAGAATTTGCTCAGTGCTCTGTAAAGTAGGCTGCTTTAAGCATTTCCGCATGCAGAAATGCTGTATGAATGATAGCCATTATAGAGAATTAGTTCTGAGCTTTTTAGTGGATCATTTTGCTTATATTTCAGGAAGGCCAAAGAGCAGCTTATGTACTCTGTGTACAGACATCTAGACTTTGTAGGCCGGCAGAGAGGTAAACAAACTCAAAAGTTCTATGCAGGACTAGCCACATTTACGGCTGTGCAGAGTGTCTTGCCAAGCACATGACTACAGGAGCCAATAGCAAGCTCCTGTGGACTCCTAAATGTGATTAACAGATACAAAACACTCACCATACACCCAGTGACGTACCTAGGGCATTTGACACCCGATGCAGGGTATTATAAGACACCACCCCCCCTCCCCCCCCCCCGCAAAAAGGAGCAAATATGGCATACTAAGTGCGCCACCTCAGGTAATGTCAGGTATAGGTGCCACTAATACAGGTAATATAGTTACCCCAGTAAAGGTAGCATAGTTGCCCCAGTAGTATAGCTAGTATAGTTGCCCCAGTATAGCTAGTATAGTTGCCCTCAGTGAAGCTAGTATAGTTGCCCCCAGTGTATGTAGTTTAGTTGCACCCAGTAAAGGTAGCATAGTTGCCCCCAGTATAGCTTGTACAGTTGCCCCTAGTATAGCTGCCCCAAGTGAAGCTAGTATAGTTGCCCCCAGTGTATGTAGTTTAGTTGCACCCAGTATAGCTAGTATAGTTGCCCCCAGTATAGCTTGTACAGTTGCCCCCAGTATAGCTGCCCCAAGTGAAGCTAGTACAGTTGCCCCCAGTGTATGTAGTTTAGTTGCACCCAGTATAGCTAGTATAGTTGCCCCCAGTATAGCTTGTACAGTTGCCCCCAGTATAGCTGCCCCAAGTGAAGCTAGTATAGTTGCCCCCAGTGTATGTAGTTTAGTTGCACCCAGTAAAGGTAGCATAGTTGCCCCCAGTATAGCTTGTACAGTTGCCCCCAGTATAGCTGCCCCAAGTGAAGCTAGTATAGTTGCCCCCAGTGTATGTAGTTTAGTTGCACCCAGTATAGCTAGTACAGTTGCCCCCAGTATAACTGCCCAAAGTGAAGCTAGTACAGTTGCCCCCAGTGTATGTAGTTTAGTTGCACCCAGTATAGCTAGTATAGTTGCACCCAGTATAGCTAGTACAGTTGCCCCCAGTATAACTGCCCAAAGTGAAGCTAGTACAGTTGCCCCCAGTGTATGTAGTTTAGTTGCACCCAGTATAGCTAGTATAGTTGCCCCCAGTATAGCTTGTACAGTTGCCCCCAGTATAGCTGCCCCAAGTGAAGCTAGTACAGTTGCCCCCAGTGTATGTAGTTTAGTTGCACCCAGTATAGCTTGTACAGTTGCCCCCAGTATAGCTGCCCCAAGTGAAGCTAGTACAGTTGCCCCCAGTGTATGTAGTTTAGTTGCACCCAGTATAGCTAGTATAGTTGCCCCCAGTATAGCTGCCCCAAGTGAAGCTAGTATAGTTGCCCCCAGTGTATGTAGTTTAGTTGCACCCAGTAAAGGTAGCATAGTTGCCCCCAGTATAGCTTGTACAGTTGCCCCCAGTATAGCTGCCCCAAGTGAAGCTAGTATAGTTGCCCCCAGTGTATGTAGTTTAGTTGCACCCAGTATAGCTAGTACAGTTGCCCCCAGTATAACTGCCCAAAGTGAAGCTAGTACAGTTGCCCCCAGTGTATGTAGTTTAGTTGCACCCAGTATAGCTAGTATAGTTGCACCCAGTATAGCTAGTACAGTTGCCCCCAGTATAACTGCCCAAAGTGAAGCTAGTACAGTTGCCCCCAGTGTATGTAGTTTAGTTGCACCCAGTATAGCTAGTATAGTTGCCCCCAGTATAGCTTGTACAGTTGCCCCCAGTATAGCTGCCCCAAGTGAAGCTAGTACAGTTGCCCCCAGTGTATGTAGTTTAGTTGCACCCAGTATAGCTTGTACAGTTGCCCCCAGTATAGCTGCCCCAAGTGAAGCTAGTACAGTTGCCCCCAGTGTATGTAGTTTAGTTGCATCCAGTATAGCTAGTATAGTTGCCCCCAGTATAGCTGCCCCAAGTGAAGCTAGTATAGTTGCCCCCAGTGTATGTAGTTTAGTTGCACCCAGTATAGCTAGTACAGTTGCCCCCAGTATAGCTGCCCCAAGTGAAGCTAGTACAGTTGCCCCCAGTGTATGTAGTTTAGTTGCACCCAGTATAGCTAGTACAGTTGCCCCCAGTATAGCTGCCCCAAGTGAAGCTAGTACAGTTGCCCCCAGTGTATGTAGTTTAGTTGCACCCAGTATAGCTAGTATAGTTGCCCCCAGTATAGCTTGTACAGTTGCCCCCAGTATAGCTGCCCCAAGTGAAGCTAGTACAGTTGCCCCCAGTGTATGTAGTTTAGTTGCACCCAGTATAGCTAGTACAGTTGCCCCCAGTATAGTTGCCCCAAGTGAAGCTAGTATAGTTGTCCCCAGTGAAGCTAGTTGCCCCCAGTGAAGTTACTATAGTTGCACCCAGTATAGCTAGTAAAGTGCAGCCTCGGCGGGAGGCGTGCAGAGAATTACTCACCTCACTTGTTCCAAGCGCTGGCAGCGTCATGTCACCACAGATCTCCGTCTTCAATGCCGCCCACTGTGCTTCCGCTAATCAGGAAGCACAGTGGGCGCCATTGAAGACTGAGATCTGTGACGACATGACGCTGCGCTCCAGCGATTGGAATGCGGAAGTGAGGTGAGTAATTCTCTGCAAGCCTACCACCGAGCCTGCACTTGCCGGTAATCTATGGAGGGGGAGAGAGGCAGGAGGAGGGGTCCCAGGTGAGAGGGGGGGGGTTCTGGTCCCCCTACCCGCTGCTGTCCCCACTGCCCCTCCTTCTAGCACTGCTTCCCCCTCCTGCTCTGCTGCTGTGGGGGGGGGGGGGAGGTCATGGCGACACCCCCCTAGCTGTCAGTCACCCGGTGCACCACGCCCCCTGTGCTCTATGGTAGGAACGCCACTGCGTACACCCCAGGGCAGTGTCAAAGTGTAACCCTTGGGAGACTGCAGAGTTTTCTGTATTTAACAGGAACTCATGTCTTCTATTTCATCTTTCCTACATCTTACTCCTACTTAGCTTCACTTCACTTATGCTGTTGTCTTTGTCTTCAGGTAACATAGCTTAGAGACTGTTCTTAAGCTGAACCTGAGCCTGTCACTAGGGCCAGACTCAAGAGCAATGCAATAACCAGTGGCTTAGCAATAGGGGTTTCAGAGGTCTCAACCTCAATGGGGCCCTTGGGCCAGAGGGGACAATCTCAACTGCCGCATTAGCACTTTATTGCTCCTGTGCTTGTAATGATCACTTCTATACTTTATTGGTCCTGTGCTTGTAATGATCACTTCTATAACTTCTATCACTTCTAATCTGACCTGCACTCAATTTGAAACCGATTCCTGCTGCATCCATCTGCTGTGTATGTTTCATCTCTAATCTGACCTGCACTCAATTTGAAACCGATTCCTGCTGCATCCATCTGCTGTGTATGTTTCATCTCTAATATATTACATGTGGCTCATTTCTGCTGTCCTGCTCTGCTTTTCATATTAGTAGCGCCTAAGTAACATATTTACATTGTAATTTACTACTTGCTATTGAAATTCTGGCTTTTGTTTCACACTGCTGGCCTGTCTGTAATTTCAAACAAAGTTGTAACACCTACAAGCTTGTTTGATTTGCAGGAGACTATAGTGGCCCTCCCCCCTGCTTAATTGCAAATCGTCTGCCAGACCATCCTGATTACTCATTTGCTCTGATGCTGTGTGTATATCAGGAGGTCTGGTAGTCGGGCCGGCCGACTTCGGGTCGTCTTCTAAGGGTCGTTTCAAAGGGTGGAAATTAACCAGAATTTGCCAGAATTCAACAGCAATTCAGCAGAAATCAGCATTACACCAAGGTAACTTCCTCAATCTTTTAGCCTCACCTGCATTCCTGATCACTATCCAAACCTCACACACATTGCTTCCTCTCTCCTACTCCATGCATCTTCCACCGTTCTCTACACATCTACCTCTGTCCAAACCACTGCCAGCCTCCTCTCCACACAACGTAATGCACCCCTTCCCCCCAGTCCTTTCTCTGGCTCACCCACACTTCACCCACCATATTCCTACCAACCCTTTGCCACCCCTCCACCACTACCACATGCTATTCCTCCACCTGCTTCTCCAGCTGGTCCCAGTGCTTTCTCCCTCCATCCTCAACCCACCCATTCCTAGACCCCCACTGGTCCCCAAACCCCCAGCCAACCCCCTTCCAGCCCCTCCACACTCTTGCATTTGCAGACCACACCATAATAATCTCATTCCCATCCATACAACCCCCAGGCACTCTCTCCCTCTGTTTTGTGGTCTATGGAATGCCAGATCTGTCCGCAACAAGCTCACATCCATCCATGAGCTCTTCCTCTCTAAATCCCTCACCTTCCTCGCCCTCACAGAGACATGGCTCACCCCCTCTGACTGTACCGCAGCCACTGCTCTCTCCTATGGGGGACTGCATCTCAGTCACACCCCCAGACCTGACAACAGGTCTGGAGGAGGAGTGGGTCTGCTTCTCTCCGCACCCTGCACCTTCCGGGTCCTATCACCGCCCCCTTCCCTGCACTTCTCATCCTTCGAGGCCCATGTAATCCGCCTGTACCAACCTCTCCCAGCCATCATTGCGGTCCTATATCACCCCCCATCTGCTCCAACTTCACTCTTCCTGGACAACCTGGCCTCCTGGCTCCCCCACATCCTGTCATCTGACCTCCCCACCATCATACTCGGGGATTTCAACTTACCTATCGATGAGCCTATCTCCACTGCTGCCAAGCAGCTACTCTCCCTCACCAAATCCCTTGGTCTCTCTCAGCACACAAATTCCACCACCCACCGCGCTGGTCATACTCTTGACCTCATATTCTCAAAGTCCACCTCCCTCAGCAACCTGGACATCGCACCTTTCCCTATCTCTGACCATCACCTCCTCACCTTCACTATCTCCCCACCAACAACTTCTCTCCCCACCCCTCAGCCTGGTCGATGGCAGAGAGACCTACGTAATCTCAGCCCAAATGTCCTAGCAAGTCCCCTTCTCTCCCTCTCCTCCCACCTACCCACCCTAACATGCCCCAATGAAGCGGCTGCACAATATAACCTTGCCCTCTCATCTGCTTTAGATCAAGCTGCCCCCTCTATCTTCCGCCCTATCAAGCCCCCCAACCCCCAACCCTGGCACAACACCCACACACGTAACCTCAGGAAAGAAACTCGAGCAGCCGAACGGAAATGGAGGAAATCACATCTCAATGCTGACTTCCTAGATTACAAGGCCAAACTGTTACTCTTCCACACTGCCCTCTCCGAGGCTAAACAAAGGTACTTTGCAGCACTGATTGTAACCCAAGCTTCCAACCCTCGACAGCTTTTTGCTACCTTCAATTCCCTCCTCAACCCCACTCCTCCCCCTCCCAGCTCCTTCCTCTCAGCCAATGACCTTGCCAACCACTTCACCACTAAAATTGCAACAATACGCAATGAAATTTCCCTCCTCCATCCCTCCCTTACCAATGCGTCTCAGGTTGTCCCCTTGCCTTCCCTCCCAGCGGCTCCCTTGTCTCATCCACCCCTCGCCTCTTTTGCTCCTGCCACCATTGATGAAGTCAGCCAGCTGCTAGTGGCTTCCCACCCCACATCCTCTCCCTGTGATCCGGTACCCGCGAATACTCTTCGTCCCCACTTCTCTGACCTGGCCCCAGTCCTCACCTCCTTGTTCAATCTCTCCCTTTCCACAGGCATCTTCCCCAAAGCATTCAAACAGGTCACTGTGCTTCCCCTGCTGAAAAAACCCTCACTCGACCCATCCCTACCCTCAAACTACCGCCCAATCTCCCTCCTTCCCTATGCTTCTAAACTCCTCGAACGCCTAGTCCACCAGCGCATTACCCAATACATCAACACCAATGCCCTACTTGACCCCCTACAGTCTGGATTCCGACCTGCGCACTCAACTGAAACAGCCCTCGCCAAGGTGGTCAACGACCTTACCCTTGCCAAGGCCAAAGGCAGTTATTCCATCCTGCTCCTCCTTGACCTCTCTGCAGCATTTGACACTGTTGACCACTCCCTCCTCCTCCAATCACTACAGTCCATGGGCATCCATGGGCTTGCCTTGGCCTGGATCTCCTCCTACCTATCCAATTGCTCCTTCACCACTTCCTTCAATGGCTCCGCCTCAACTCCTGCCCCCCTTTCAGTTGGGGTCCCCCAGGGCTCTGTTCTAGGCCCCCTTCTTTTCTCCATATACACTTCCTCAATTGGCAAGCTTATCTCCTCCCTGGGCTTCAATTACCACCTTTATGCAGATGACACTCAGATTTACCTCCATACCCCCGATCTCTCAGCCACCACCATAAACAAGGTCTCCTCGTGTCTCTCAGCAATTTCCTCCTGGATGTCAGCTAGGTTCCTAAAGCTTAACCTAAAGCTTAACCTAGACAAAACTGAGCTCCTGATCCTTCCACCCCATGCTGCTGCACCCATCCCAGGTTTCCACCTCACAATCGACAACACAACCATTCTCCCTACCTCCCAGGCCCGCTGCCTGGGTGTCACCTTAGACTCTGACCTCTCCTTCATCCCACACATCCAAAACATCACAAGAGCCTGCAATTTCCACCTCCGTAATATCTCCAAGATCCGCCCATTCTTAACCCCGGACACGACCAAACTGCTCATCCATGCCCTCATCATCTCCCGCCTTGATTACTGTAACTCACTCCTTTCTGGCCTCCCCCTGAAACGCACTGCCCCCCTTCAATCAGTGATGAACGCGGCTGCAAGACTCATCCATTCTTCGCACCGCTCTGCATCCACATCTCCCCTTTGTGAATCCCTGCACTGGCTCCCTATCCGTCTCAGGATAAGTTTCAAGATTCTATGCCTGGCGTATAAATCTGTGCACAAAACATGCCCTACCTACATCTCGCAGCTTGTTCACAAGTATACACCAGGTCGCCCCCTCCGTTCCTCCAACGACCTTCGCCTCACCACCCCGCGCATTTCACACTCCCATGCCCGCCTGCAGGATTTCTCAAGAGCTGCCCCCACCCTCTGGAATGCCCTTCCACCACCCATCAGACTTGCTCCCTCTTTCAACACATTCAAGCAAGCCCTCAAAACCCACCTCTTTATGATGGCCTACCCACCTCCTACCACACAGTAACTCTCTAAGGAATATTTAACAGCCCCCCCTAGTGTTTCCACCCCTCCCTTTAGATTGTAAGCCTCTGGCAGGGTCCTCCACTCCCTAGTGTAATCTACAGGATCATGTGCTCCTGTCCTATGACAGCCTGTACTTGTATTACTGGGCCTACCTAACCAGCCCATATTGCATGATCATGTATTTTGTACAATTTGTATGTATAACTTTGTTCTATGTGTATAACCCTATGTATGTCATCCTTGTATCATTGTATATATTTATTGTCCAGCGCTGCGTAATATGTTGGCGCTTTATAAATACAATAAATAATAATAATAATAATAATAATAATAAATGCTTTGCATTATAATAATCATTAACAAGCTGTTCCCCATCCCCTCCTTGCACCTCTGACACTGTGGTTGTCTTTGGCAGGTTTTGGTGTGCCGTATCAATTGTTATGTATAGAGTGCTTGGGGGGGGGGGGGGCATGTAAAACTTGCACCGGGGCCCATAGCTCCTTAGCTACGCCACTGGTCATAACAATGCTTTTCTGAGGTAACAAAGATTGCTTAAAGGGAACCTTAACTGAGAGGGATATGGATGCTTCCTTTTAAACAATACCAGTTGCCTGGCAGTTCTGCTGATGTCTTTGCAGTAGTGGCTCAATCACACACCTGGAACAAGCATGCAGCTAATCCAGTCTGACTTCAGTCAGAGCACCTGATCTGCATGCTTGTTGAGGGGCTATGGCTGAAAGTATTAGAGATACAGGATCAGGAGGAGAGTCAGGCAACTGGTATTATTTTTCCCTCTGGGACATCCTGCTGAAATGGGGCCAGAGTGGCAGCCCAATCCTTCCAGGTCTTTGTGGCTGCCAAAACCACCCTTTGAGGTAGAATAGTCTCGGGTGCCGAGGGCTGTGCCGTCTCGGGTTCAAAACACCTGGACAAGGCATCAGCCTTAACATTCTTGCTACCAGGAGTATACGTAATTATAAAGGAGAATCTGGAAAAGAACAGTGACCACCGGGCCTGACGAGGACTGAGTCTCTTAGCATTCTCTATGTACTCCAAGTTTTTTATGATCTGTGTAGACAGTGATGACATGTTCTGCACCCTCTAACCAATGTCGCCATTCCTAAAAGGCTAACTTGATGGCCAGGAGTTCACAGTTGCCTATATCATAGTTTCTCTCCGCTGGGGAGAACCTACGGGAGAAGTAAGCGCAAGGATGAAGCTTACTCTGCAACCCGGAACGCTGAGACAGCACAGCCCCCACCCCCACCTCAGAGGCATCAACCTCTACTATAAAGAGAAGGGTGATGTCGACATGTCTCAGGATGGGGCAGAACGGAACAGTTTCTTTAGGGAATCAAAAGCCGAGAGAGCTTCCTCGGACCAGTGGTGAGTATCAGCCCCTTTCTTAGTGAGACTGGTGAGGGGCGCAACCACTGTAGAGTACCCCTTAATAAATCTCCTGTAGTAATTCGCAAAACCCAGGAATCTCTGGAGGGCCTTCAGACCTACAGGCTGTGGCCAGTCCAGTACTGCAGAGACTTTCCCAGGGTCCATAGAGAGGCCCGAGGTAGATATTACATACCCCAGAAACGCCACAGAGGTCACCTCAAAAATGCACTTTTCCAGTTTGGCATATAATTGATTTTGTCTTAGTCTTTCCAACACGTACTTAACATGTTTCCGATGCTCGGCCAATGTGGCTGAAAAGCAGCCCTGCTGCTAATAGAACAACTGGCCCTATTGGATGAGAGATCCTGTCTCTCTACACCCTAGTGCCGGGCTAAGGTAGTGTAGATACACTGTGCTAGTCCTGAGTGTGACGTTTGTAGTGACAGCACCCTGGAACTAGCATACACAATACTGATATAGATTCCTAGTCTTGGGTGTGAGCTCCGTAATCACAACACCCCGGAACTAGTCTATCACATAACATACATTGACATAGTTTCCTAAGCTTGGGTGTGAGGTCCGTAGTTACAACACCCCGGAACTAGTCTAAAGCATAACATAGCATTTGACACAGTTTCCTAAGCTTGGGTGTGAGGTCCGTAGTCACAAAACCCTGGAACTAGTCTAAAGCATAACATAGCATTTGACGCAGTTTCCTAAGCTTGGGTGTGAGGTCCGTAGTCACCCTTGAACTAGTCTACAACATAACATAACATGACATTCGAGAATAATCTAGCTCAGTGTGATTTCCCAGGTCCGTCCTGGTTCTAACACACTGTGGGATCTGACTGAGGTCTGTGTGCTAACACGTTAAGCATTTGCAACGGCAGACAACGTGAGACTGAGGGACAAGTGGTTACATAGTGCAGCGCTAATCAGCGCCGCCCAGTCCCTTCCAGCCAATCCGCATTCATCCTCGGATCAGCTGACCAAAGGAGTCAGCTGATCCCTCTCTGCTTCCCATAAAGCTTCTGCCTCTCCGCGCACGTATTCCTCAGCCTATGTGCACAGGAAGGCTGAGCCAGATCAGACACATGTCGCCGCGCGTAAACCGCCGGACTAGACGCGGAAACAGCCGCCACGCCGTCAGAGCACGCGGCGGCTATTCCGCAATCATTCACACTGTATTTTTAAGGGGCACTTCTGTTCCCAGCTGGCAATGAAAGTATTTTTTTTGCGGTGCTCGGCTGTGCTCGAACCGAAGCCGAGCTCCCCAAAGTTCGGGGAGTAAAGATACTGTTCGATCAACACTATACTATATCAATTGTTACATACATGTTTGAGGGGCCCCAATGTAAAAATTGCATTGGGGCCCACAGCTCCTTAGCTACGCCAATGCTTCCAGCCAGTGTCTCCATTCCTCAAAAGCCCATTTTATAGCCAATAATTCCCTGTTGCTGATGTCATAAATCTGTTCAGGAAGGGTACGTTTACACTTGTGCAGTGGGAATCGCCACAGTAAAAATTTGCATACGGATGCGAATTTCGCATGCGGTTATATGAAATTTTTTATGTGAAATCGGATGCGAATTTGCATGGATGATGATGTATGGGAATTTAACCATGGCAGTGCCTGTGTGCTTTTCCATTGCTTCCATGCAAATTCGCATACGATTTTGCATGAAAATTTGCATACCAAAGCCACATGTGAATTCCCTGATGAAATACATTGTATGTGAATCGCATAGCAGTATGTGAATGCTGATGGCTCTGCCATGCAGATTCTTTCTGCACAGAAAAACGCAAAGGAATCCTGACAAGTGGAAACAGTCCCATCCACTTGTATTGGCTATGCGAATTCGCATGCGGCAACTTACTGGAAACTTACTCTGACAATTTCTTGGAAAAAATGCAGAAGGATGAAGCCTTTCAGGAGAACCAGAATACTATCTATATATATATAATAGAGTAAGTGCCTCAACCTTCAAGCAAGAAGAAGAAGTAGCGCCCCGCCCCCAGGGCCGGTCCAAGCAAGAATAAGGGGACGGTCCAAGCAAGAAGAAGAATAGCAGTGGCTGCATAGAGTACTGGTTAAGGGCACTGTCTTTGACAGCGCTATATAAATGTTCAGATTTGTATTATTATTAAGTAGCGCCCTGCCCCCAGGGGTGGTCCTAGACTTGCCGCCGAGCTGGAGGGGGTAGCGGGCAGGAAGGGGGTATTGGGCACAGTGGCAGGGAGGGGGGTTGGACTCCACCCCTCCCTCACCTGGGTCCCCCATCTGTGCTCCCCCTCTAGTTTGAAGAGAAACTCCAACCAAGAATTGAACTTTATCCCAATCAGTAGCTGATACCCCCTTTTACATGAGAAATAGAATGATTTTCACTAACAGACCATCAGGGGGCGCTGTGTGACTAATTTTGTGCTGAAACCCCTCTTACAAGAGGCTCTGAATACCGCGGTACTCTGGGCAAACTGTCACAATGTAACAATGTTCACAGACAGGAAATGGCTGTTTAAAGCTGTCTGTAACAGCCAGAGCAGCTAGAAACAGCTACATAACTTGCCCACAGTAACAATGTCACCATGTAATACATGTCAGAATGTGAATCTGGGAGAGGAAAGATTTTACAATGAGCAAACACTGACTAAATCATTTATACATAATTATTGTAAAAATGAAGCACTTTTTTTTATTAAATTATTTTCACTGGAGTTCCTCTTTAAGTTCAGCAGCAGCCGCCGCTATTAGTAAGAGGCAGCGGGTGGGGATGACTTCACATTCCAGCGTGCGTTCCACTGTCGTCACTTCCTGCAATGCCGTCCACTTAAAACACAGTGGGCGGTATTGCAGGAAGTGACGACAGTGGAACGCACACTGGAACGCGGAAGAGGTGAGTCATCCCCACCCGCTGCCTCTTAATAATAGCAGTGGCTGCTGCTGAGCTTAAGCTGGAGGGGGAGCGCAGATGGGGGACCCAGGTGAGGGAGGGGGGTCCGACCCCGCTCCCCACCGCTGTGCCCAATACCCCCTTCCTGCCCGCTACCCCCTCCAGCTCGGCGGCAAGTCTAGGACCACCCCTGGGGGCAGGGCGCTACTTAATAATAATACAAATCTGAACATTTATATAGCGCTGTCAAAGACAGTGCCCTTAACCAGTACTCTATGCAGCCACTGCTATTCTTCTTCTTGCTTGGACCGTCCCCTTATTCTTACTTACTCCTGCTCGCTACCCCCTTATGCGGCGTATGCTACGCCACGGGTCGGCTAGTACTATTATAATTCTGCTCAAACAACTCGCTCAGAGGCATCCACCTCAACAATAAAGGGACAGTGGACATCCAGGTGAACCAAGACCAGAGCAGAGCAAAAGGCCTCTTTCAATTCTTGAAAGACCATGTATGCTTTAGAGCTTAGGTTCCCTATGTGTGGTACGCGTACCCCAGGGGCTACTTCTGATGGTTCCAGGGGGTACTCCAGCTTAATATACTTATCGTATATACTCGAGTATAAGCCGACTTGAGTATAGGCCGACCCCCCAACTTTTACCTTAAAAAAACAGAAAAAGTTATTTGCTCGAGTATAAGCCGAGGGTAGGAAATGGAGCGGTGCAGGTGGAATTTTAATAATGGCCATGTGTGTTTTTTTAAAATATTGAACACAAAATGAAAAATTCTTGCTGTGCAGCAATAGCTGTGTCCCCCGCCATACATGTGTTTGTAGTATGACCTCCTTCATATAGATCTTTGTGTGCGGGAGCTGGGCGGTAATAGCTGTTCCCCACTGCTGTACATGTGATGTACTGTACGTGTGCCATATATATATAAGGAGATGACTGTACACTTATAACTCACAGCTTCTGACCGCCAAGAATCCTTCCGAGGTCTGGGTCACCGCAGCATTGTGTTCGGGGAGCGGGTCTTAGCATCTGCAGAGCGGCAGCGATTGCTTTTACCGGTCTGACTCTGAACTGCAATCCTTGCCTGTCAGTCCAGTCGCATCTCTATGACCCCTGCACATGAGAGGCGCCACTAGAGGGAATCATAGCAATGAGACGGGGGCTGACAGGCAAGGATCGCAGTGCTGAAGAAAGAAACGCTCACCGCTCTGCAGATGCTAAGGCCAGCCCCTGATCACGATGCTGCGGTGACCCCGAACCTTGGAATGATTCTTGGCAGCCGGAATCTGTGAGTTATTAAGCGTACAGCTGAATCCTTATAGATGGCACACGTACATCACATGTGCTGCAACGGGGAACAGCTCCCGCACATAAAGATCTATATAAAGGAGGGCATACTTCAAATACATGTACGGCGAGGGGGACGCTACGGGACGTTACCGCACACTTCTGTAATTATGGCGGATGGCGCGGGTGTGCTCGGGGAGGTTACATTTGCTCATAGTTGGGGTAGTGACTCGAGTATAAGCCAAGCCCCCCACTTTTGGGCCATTTTTTGGGGGTGTAACGATCGGTGAAGCACAGAGAGAATCTGATTACCGGTGATCTGCAGTATCACTGGGAATACAGATATATACCAGATTATATGTGATCTGCAGTATCACCGATAATCCGATATACAAGCTAACCTCTGTTCACCTGAGTAGAGTGTAGTGCTTGGTGTAACAGTAACCCTAAAAGGACCAGGCCTCAGTGCAGCAAGGAGTACTGCACAGATTCCTTCCGCAGACCTGAGCTCTCCAAGACGGGAGGAGTCAGACTGACAGTAGGAAGGATTTGTCTGAAAGTGACCCTCAGGAGGAAGGGTCGCTAACAGAGCGAGGAACCGCCTCTAACGGTAAGGTCGGTTCTCGAGGTCGGACAAGCCAGGTCGTACACACACGGACAGATACAGTACAAGATCAGAAGACAAAGGCGGAGTCAAAGTACAGGCAGGGTTCGGCAACGGGGTATCAGATATATCGAGGTACAGAATCAGGAGGCAGAAGCGGAGTCTAGGAACGAGCAGGGGTTCGGCAACAGAGTATCAGAAGTATCGAGGTACAAGGTCAGAGTTCAGAGGAATAGTCAAGGCAGGCAAAGGTCATAACAGATAATCACAATCAAACTAGTACTTTAGCTATCAACAGAATCTAGCTAAGTGTAGGATTACAGCTCCAGCTGGTCCCGGCACACTTGCGGATCTGACTACGGATCTGGGTGCTCCCACGTATGTGATCGCAACGCCAGACAAGGAACAAGTGAACAGCCAGCAGTATATATACCCAAGGACCTTTCCAGGACCTCCCTAATTGCTGAACCAATGAAAGTTGTGGAAAATGTCAGCTGACCAGCCTGGTCAGCTGACTCACTTCTGACTGTTATATAAGCTCTGTCTCTGCGCGCGCGCGTGTGTCACTCTGAATCCGGGTGGACTATCAGTCCCAGCCATACTAAAACTGTCTTGCAATGTATCTTGAGAACTGCGTGCGGGGGCCGCCTCCAAAGCGGATTCCGCCGTTCTCAATGCGGATTCCGCCGTTCCCAATGCGGATTCCGCCGTTCCCAATGCGGATTCCGCCGTTCCCAATGCGGATTCCGCCGCTCTGCCTGAGCGGCTTGCGGCGGTACTTCCGCGTTGAGACGCGCTGCTGGACGCGGAAACAGCCGCCTCCCCTCGAGAGACGGCGGCTTTTCCGCGATTCCTCACAGGGGGCCAAAATCTCGGCTTATACTCGAGTATATACGGTAACCAAGAATAACAAATTTAGAGTTTAAGAAAATGATAAATTTTATTTAAACAACACCAAATTAGTGTTTTAGCTAATTAAAAGCAAAAGTAAATGCTTGGAAATTGTTTAGAACCAATTATCATGTACTACGATTAAATATATATTTGTCGAGGGGTACTTGTGATAATGTTTACTATACTAGGGTGTACTTGGTGAGTACAGGGTTTTAATAGGGGTACATACCAATAAACTGTTGAGAAACGCTGCTTGAGAGGACCAACAAGTGGGGTCAGCTGTTTTCTTAGTGAGATCAGTTAAAGGTGACACTTTGGTGGAAAATCCCTAATGAATTTTCTATAAAAATTGGCAAAGCCCAAGAAACGTAACGATTTTTAATCAGAGGCGCTTGGCTCAGCTACAGACCTGCACTGGACCTACTCCTACCTATAGCCTGATGAAGCAGGGTCATACCTGTGAAACGCGTTGCATTTTCCCCTGGAGTACTGTATGCATAAAAATTTGTTCTGCTAAACTTTTTTTTAGCCATATCTGTTTGGTGAAGGTAAGTCCACAGCTGCCTTCACTAATTTTAAGCATTTTTGACATTTTTATTCTTCTGGTGCCTCTGTATCGCCTTGTTACATGTTTATAAATCATGAGGCTGAAACCATTTCAACACCACAGACAATTTGATAGTAGAGGTGCTCACTTCGAGCTCAAAACTATGAATATGCCCCTTTCAAGCTCGAAAGCCGCACCTTCGTGAACAAAGTTGGCAAATGAAATTGGTTGCAACTTTGATTGTTAACTTTGCTTGAACACAAAGTTTAATGTGAAACGGTCATGAAGTGTATAGGAAACTTCAACTTTGCTTAGGCACTTCCAGTTCATCGTGACTAAGGAAATGCAAGTTTGGACCAATCAATGAGCCCTCACCAGAGGCCCTAGCAATCAAGCGGGGAGCTAGTGTCCACCCCTCCCTATATAAAGGGGCGGCCATGTTTTCTTCCTTGCTGAGTGACTTTTGCAGAGAGAACAGCTCCAGCTGTGTGTTAAAAAGCAAGTGTGTTTTTCCACAGTTAACCCAAGTGATTCGATTGGACTTCACATTCCCTTGATAGCTATATGATTGCTGTTGCGTTAGCTTGTGATTTCGTTTTCATGTCCTGTCTAGCGCCGGTGCCAAGCAATAACAAGTGCTCGACCATGCAGGGGACAGGCAGTGACTTGGCCAACTGTCAATTGCCCGTGTGAAAGGGGCATCATTTTCTGATAACCAAAAAATATATTTTTTTCTTGTGCTAAATAGTATTAAACACATATAAAAAGTGTGTCTCTCAAGGAATGGTATTCTTAGGCGTATTTTTTTCTCTATTTTCCCCAGACAACCTTTACATCTTCTTACACAGAACACTTGTCTTTATAAGCCATAGATTCTGCCTTGTGTCACCCAGTGCTGGAAACCCCCAGACACTCTGCAGGAGCATGTGAGTACCACTATCTTCCCTCACCATGTCTACGGGGCAAAGACAAGGCATAGCACTAGAACTAAACACATTTCATCTCCATCCTCTGTGTGTAGGAGGGAGGGAGGGGGGTCTGCAGAATAGAGTCACACACAGCTCATTACTACATGTAGCCTCATCTCCATCCTCTGTGTGTAGGAGGGAGGGGGATCTGCAGAATGGAGTCACACACAGCCCATCACTACATGTAGTCTCATCTCATCTCCATCCTCTGTGTGTAGGAGGGAGGGGGGTCTGCAGAACAGAGTCACACACAGCTCATCACTACATGTAGTCTCATCTCATCTCCATCCTCTGTGTGTAGGAGGGAGGGGGGTCTGCAGAACAGAGTCACACGCAGCTCATCACTACATGTAGTCTCATCTCATCTCCATCCTCTGTGTGTAGGAGGGAGGGGGGTCTGCAGAACAGAGTCACACGCAGCTCATCACTACATGTAGTCTCATCTCATCTCCATCCTCTGTGTGTAGGAGGGAGGGGGGTCTGCAGAACAGAGTCACACACAGCTCATCACTACATGTAGTCTCATCTCATCTCCATCCTCTGTGTGTAGGAGGGAGGGGGGTCTGCAGAACAGAGTCACACACAGCTCATCACTACATGTAGTCTCATCTCATCTCCATCCTCTGTGTGTAGGAGGGAGGGGGGTCTGCAGAACAGAGTCACACGCAGCTCATCACTACATGTAGTCTCATCTCATCTCCATCCTCTGTGTGTAGGAGGGAGGGAGGGGGTCTGCAGAATAGAGTCACACACAGCTCATCACTACATGTAGTCTCATCTCATCTCTATCCTCTGTGTGTAGGAGGGAGGGAGGGGGTCTGCAGAATAGAGTCACACACAGCTCATCACTACATGTAGTCTCATCTCATCTCCATCCTCTGTGTGTAGGAGGGAGGGGGTCTGCAGAATAGAGTCACACACAGCTCATCACTACATGTAGTCTCATCTCATCTCCATCCTCTGTGTGTAGGAGGGAGGGGGTCTGCAGAATAGAGTCACACACAGCTCATCACTACATGCAGTCTCATGTCATCTCCATCCTCTGTGTGTAGGAGGGAGGGAGGGAGGGAGGTCTGCAGAATAGAGTCACACACAGCTCATCACTACATGTGGTCTCATCTCCATCCTCTGTGTGTAGGAGGGAGGGGGGTCTGCAGAATAGAGTCACACACAGCCCATCACTGCATGTAGTCTCATCTCATCTCCATCCTCTGTGTGTAGGAGGGAGGGGGTCTGCAGAATAGAGTCACACACAGCTCATCATTACATGTAGCCTCATCTCATCTCCATCCTCTCTGTGTAGGGGGGAGGGGGGGGGGTCTGCAGAATAGAGTCACACAGCTCATCACTACATGTAGTCTCATCTCATCTCCATCCTCTGTGTGTAGGAGGGAGGGAGGGGGGTCTGCAGAATAGAGTCACACACAGCTCATCACTACATGCAGTCTCATCTCATCTCCATCCTCTGTGTGTAGGAGGGAGGGAGGGAGGGGGTCTGCAGAATAGAGTCACACACAGCTCATCACTACATGTAGTCTCATCTCCATCCTCTGTGTGTAGGAGGGAGGGGGGTCTGCAGAATAGAGTCACACACAGCCCATCACTGCATGTAGTCTCATCTCATCTCCATCCTCTGTGTGTAGGGGGGAGGGGGGAGGGGCTGCAGAATAGAGTCACACAGCTCATCACTACATGTAGTCTCATCTCATCTCCATCCTCTGTGTGTAGGAGGGAGGGAGGGGGGTCTGCAGAATAGAGTCACACACTGCTCATCACTACATGTAGTCTCATCTCATCCCCATCCTCTGTGTGTAGGGGGGGGGGGGTCTGCAGAATAGAGTCACACACAGCTCATCACTACATGTAGTCTCATCTCATCCCCATCCTCTGTGTGTAGGAGGGAGGGAGGAGGTCTGCAGAATAGAGTCACACACAGCTCATCACTACATGTAGTCTCATCTCATCTCCATCCTCTGTGTGTAGGAGGGGGGGAGGGGGGGGGGGGCTGCAGAATAGAGTCACACACAGCTCATCACTACATGTAGTCTCATCTCCATCCTCTGTGTGTAGGAGGGAGGGGGGGTCTGCAGAATAGAGTCACACACAGCTCATCACTACATGTAGTCTCATCTCATCCCCATCCTCTGTGTGTAGGAGGGAGGGAGGAGGTCTGCAGAATAGAGTCACACACAGCTCATCACTACATGTAGTCTCATCTCATCTCCATCCTCTGTGTGTAGGAGGGGGGGAGGGGGGGGGGGCTGCAGAATAGAGTCACACACAGCTCATCACTACATGTAGTCTCATCTCCATCCTCTGTGTGTAGGAGGGAGGGGGGGTCTGCAGAATAGAGTCACACACAGCTCATCACTACATGTAGTCTCATCTCATCTCCATCCTCTGTGTGTAGGAGGGAGGGAGGGGGGTCTGCAGAATAGAGTCACACGCAGCTCATCACTACATGTAGTCTCATCTCATCTCATCTCCATCCTCTGTGTGTAAGAGGGAGGGGGGTCTGCAGAATAGTCACACACAGCTCATCACTACATGTAGTCTCATCTTATCTCCATCCTCTGTGTGTAGGAGGGAGGGAGGGGGGTCTGCAGAATAGAGTCACACACAGCTCATCACTACATGTAGTGTCATCTCATCTCTATCCTCTGTGTGTAGGAGGGAGGGAGGGGGGTCTGCAGAATAGAGTCACACACAGCTCATCACTACATGTAGTGTCATCTCATCTCTATCCTCTGTGTGTAGGAGGGAGGGAGGGGGGTCTGCAGAATAGAGTCACACACAGCTCATCACTACATGTAGTCTTATCTCATCTCCATCCTCTGTGTGTAGGAGGGAGGGAGGGGGGTCTGCAGAATAGAGTCACACACAGCTCATCACTACATGTAGTGTCATCTCATCTCTATCCTCTGTGTGTAGGAGGGAGGGAGGGGGGTCTGCAGAATAGAGTCACACACAGCTCATCACTACATGTAGTCTTATCTCATCTCCATCCTCTGTGTGTAGGAGGGAGGGAGGTCTGCAGAATAGAGTCACACACAGCTCATCACTACATGTAGTCTCATCTCATCTCCATCCTCTGTGTGTAGGAGGGAGGGAGGGAGGGGTATGCAGAATAGAGTCACACACAGCTCATCACTACATGTAGTCTCATCTCATCTCCATCCTCTGTGTGTAGGAGGGAGGGAGGGGGGTCTGCAGAATAGAGTCACACACAGCTCATCACTACATGTAGTCTCATCTCATCTCCATCCTCTGTGTGTAGGAGGGAGGGAGGGGGTCTGCAGAATAGAGTCACACACAGCTTATCACTACATGTAGTCTCATCTCATCTCCATCCTCTGTGTGTAGGAGGGAGGGGGGTCTGCAGAATAGAGTCACACACAGCCCATCACTACATGAAGCGTCATCTCCATCCTCTGTGTGTAGGAGGGAGGGGGGTCTGCAGAATAGAGTCACACACAGCTCATCACTACATGTAGTCTCATCTCATCTCCATCCTCTGTGTGTAGGAGGGAGGGGGGGGGGAGGGGTCTGCAGAATAGAGTCACACACAGCTCATCACTACATGTAGTCTCATCTCATCTCCATCCTCTGTGTGTAGGAGGGAGGGAGGGGGTCTGCAGAATAGTCACACACAGCTCATCACTACATGTAGCCTCATCTCATCTCCATCCTTTGTGTGTAAGAGGGAGAGGGGGTCTGCAGAATAGGGAAATAGATCTGCAGAATAAGGGTGGTCAGTGGTGCTCGGATAATTTTTGTGATCATGGAATAGCCATGATTCACGCGCATTTTTTCACTATTTGGATTCAGTATTGGGCGCTGTGATCGATTCTCGATCACAGAATTCGGCCACAGGACTAGTGTTGGGCGAACAGTGTTCGCCACTGTTCGGGTTCTGCAGAACATCACCCTGTTCGGGTGATGTTCGAGTTCGGCCGAACACCTGATGGTGCTCGGCCAAACCGTTCGGCCGCATGGCCGAACTAAGAGCGCATGGCCGAACGTTCCCCGAACATTCGGCTAGCGCTGTGATTGGCCGAACGGGTCACGTGGTTCGGACCCGAACACGCTCTGATTGGCCGAACGGTCACGTGGCTCGGGTAAATAAATACCCGAACCACGTCATATCTCCGCCATTTCTCTGTGGGTTTAGCTTTGGGTAGGCAGGCAGGGTAGTTCGCTCTCCAGCCACGCTAGCCAGGGTCCCCCCCAGTCATTGTGTGTCACTGCTGGGAACAGTAGTACACCGCTCGCTCAGCCACACTATATATAGCATTGTTTACTGCCACTGTGTACCTCGCTCAGCCACACTATATATAGCATTGTTTACTGCCACTCTGTGTACACCGCTCAGCCAGACTATATAGCATTGTGTGTACTGCCACTGTGTACCTCGCTCAGCCACGCTATATATAGCATTGTGTTTACTGCCACTCTGTGTACACCGCTCAGCCACACTATATAGCATTGTGTGTACTGCCACTGTGTACCTTGCTCAGCAACACTATATAGCATTGTGTGTACTGCCACTCTGTGTACACCGCTCAGCCAGACTATATAGCATTGTGTGTACTGCCACTCTGTGTACACGGCTCAGCCAGACTATATAGCATTGTGTGTACTGCCACTCTGTGTACACTGCTCAGCCAGACTATATAGCATTGTGTGTACTGCCACTCTGTGTACACCGCTCAGCCAGACTATTTAGCATTGTGTGTACTGCCACTCTGTGTACACCGCTCAGCCAGACTATATAGCATTGTGTGTACTGCCACTCTGTGTACACCGCTCAGCCACACTATATAGCATTGTTTATTGCCACTCTGTGTACACCGCTCAGCCACACTATATAGCATTGTTTATTGCCACTCTGTGTACACCGCTCAGCCCCACTATATAGCATTGTGTGTACTGCCACTCTGTGTACACCGCTCAGCCAGACTATATAGCATTGTGTGTACTGCCACTCTGTGTACACCGCTCAGCCAGACTATATAGCATTGTTTACTGCCACTCTGTGTACACCGCTCAGCCACACTATATAGCATTGTTTATTGCCACTCTGTGTACACCGCTCAGCCACACTATATAGCATTGTGTGTACTGCCACTCTGTGTACACCGCTCAGCCACACTATATAGCATTGTTTATTGCCACTCTGTGTACACCGCTCAGCCAGACTATATAGCATTGTTTACTGCCACTCTGTGTACACCGCTCAGCCACACTATATAGCATTGTTTACTGCCACTCTGTGTACACCGCTCAGCCACACTATATAGCATTGTTTATTGCCACTCTGTGTACACCGCTCAGCCACACTATATAGCATTGTGTGTACTGCCACTCTGTGTACACCGCTCAGCCACACTATATAGCTGTGAGGAAACGCGGAAAAGCCGCCGTCTCTCGAGGTGAGGCGGCTGTTTCCGCGTCCAGCATGGCGTCACAACGCGGAAAAAACGCAGCATGCCGCATGGGCAGTGCGGCGGAATCCGCATTGGTAACGGCGGAATCCGCATCAGAGGCAGCCCCCGCACTAGATACATTGCATGACAGTACTGGTGTGGCTGGGACTGATAGTCCACCAGGATTCAGACTTACACGCGCGCGAGCACAGAGGCAGAGTTTAAATAGCAGTTAGAAGGGTGTCGGCTGACCAGCTGGGTCAGCTGACAAATTCCACTGCTCTCATTGGACCAGCAATTAGGGAGGTCCTGGAAAGGTCCTAGAGTATATATACTGCTGGTTGTTCACTTGCTCTTTGTCTGGCGTGCGATCACATATGTGGGAGCACTCAGACCTGTAGTCAGATCCTTAAGTGTGCCGGGACCAGCTGGAGCTGTAATCCTACACTTAGCTAGATTCTGTTGATAGCTAAAGTACTAGTTTGATTGTGATTATATGTTATGACTTTTGCCTGCTTTGACTATCCTCCTGAACTCTGACCTTGTACCTCGATATTTCTGATACTCTGTTGCCGAACCCCGGCTCGTTCCTTGACTCTGTTTCTGCCTCCTGATTTTGTACCCCGATATATCTGATACCTCGTTGCTGAACCCTGCCTGTACTTTGACTCCGCCTTTGCCTCCTGATCTTGTACTTTATCTGTCCGTGTGTGTACGACCTGGCTTGTCCGACCTCGAGAACCGACCTTACCGTTAGAGGCGGTTCCTCGCTCTGTTAGCGATCCTTCCTCCTGAGGGTCACTTTCAGATATACCTTCCTACTGTCAGTCTGACTCCTCCCGTCTTGGAGAGCTCAGGTCTGCGGAAGGAATCTGTGCAGTACTCCTTGCTGCATTGAGGCCTTGTCCTCTAAGTGTTACTGTTACACCAAACACTACACTCTACTCAGGTGAACAGAGGTTAGTTTGTATATCGGATTATCGGTGAGACTGCAGATCACTTATAATCTGGTATATATCTGTATTTCCGGTGATACTGCAGATCACCGGTAATCAGATACTCTCTGCGCCCACCGATCGTTACAGAACGCCAGACCAAAATACAAAATGGACGCAAACACTGATTGTCTGGGTGTACTTGCCGCTTCGGTGGACAACATCAACCAAGTACTGGACACTCACATAACTCTTATTGATGCCCTATCAGGGTCTGTACAAACCCTCCAGACATCAGTGGATCATGTGCGATCCTCTCCTAGCTCTGACATACGTATGCCTGTACCTGAAAGCTTTTCCGGCCACAGATCTGACTTCCGGAATTTTAGGAGTAGGGTGTTGTCCTATTTTGAGTTGAGACCCCAATCTTCGGGTACTGAGACCCAGAGGGTCACGTTTATTAAAACTTTGTTGTCCGGCGACTCCCAGTCTTGGGCGTATAGCCTGCCCGCCGGAGACAAAGCTCTTACCTCTGTAGAGGAATTTTTTAAAGCTATGGCGGTAATTTACGACGATCCGGACCTTGCCTCGACTTCTGAGCGGAAGCTCAAGCTTTTGCGTCAAGGCGAAGGTCCGGTCGAAGATTACGCGGCCGAGTTTAGGAGGTGGTCAGTTACGGCCAGGTGGGACACCTATGCCCTATTAGATAATTTCTTGTCAGGGCTGTCCGATGAGGTCTCTGATTTGATGTTAAGCCAGCCCGAGCCCAGAACAGTCGATGAGGCCATCTCAGCGGCCATCCGAATCGACCGCAGGCTGCGCTACCAAAAACAGACCAGGGGTAGTTCCCGTCTCAGAGGGGTATCTTACACCACGGTCCCAGTGACTCCACCTACTACTATTTCACCTTCTCCTGTCGTGCCTCCTTCCGAGCCGATGCAGATTGCTCGGTCAAAATTAACCCAGGTAGAGCGAAGAATGAGAATGACCGAACAGCTGTGTTTGTACTGCGGTGAAGGGGGGCATATAGTACAGAACTGCCCCAATAAGCCGGGAAAACGCTGCCGCTTAGGAGTGGTGGGGGGTAACACCCTGGGCGTCCGACTTTTACCCCTAGAAGAAAAACGATTGCTTCTTCCCTGCACCGTTACATGGGAAGATAAGACTGAGGTCACGGAAGCCTTTATCGATTCAGGCTCCGCGGCAAATTTTATGGATTCGGAGTTTGCTAAGAGATTGTGTATTCCGCTCACACCAGTACAACCACCCGTCCAGGTTACGGCAGTGGATGACTCTCCTCTGCAAGGGAATCACCCACTGTCTCAGACACCAGAGGTGGGGGTCACCATAGGGGTACTGCACTGGGAAAAGTTACAGTTCTTTGTGTTGCATATGACAACCTCCACCATTATACTCGGCATGCCATGGTTGCACCTTCATTCTCCACACATTGATTGGGCCACCGGCCAACTAATTTCTTGGTCAGCACACTGCTTTCAGCGATGTTTAGGAAAGGTGACATTGGGCCAAACCAGGGTTCATGTTCAGGGGGTACCTGAGCAATATGTGGAATATTCTGATGTATTCTGTCCCAAGGCTGCAGACAAGTTACCCCCACATCGCTCTTTCGATTGCCCCATTGATATACGTTCAGGTTGTATGCCCCCTCGGGGTCATTTGTACAATTTATCTGGGCCAGAGAAATTGGCTATGAAGGAATATATCCGTGATAATTTAGCCAAAGGCTTCATCCGGCCGTCCCGATCGCCTGCTGGAGCAGGTTTCTTTTTCGTTAAAAAGAAAGACGGGGGCCTGCGGCCCTGTATTGATTACCGGGGACTAAATAAGATCACGGTAAAGAATCGCTATCCGTTACCCCTGATAGACGATTTATTTACGCAGGTCACCGATGCTAAGATCTTCTCAAAGCTGGATTTACGGGGCGCGTACAACCTGGTGCGCATTAGAAAGGGCGATGAGTGGAAAACGGCCTTTAACACGCCAGACGGGCATTACGAGTATCTGGTGATGCCCTTTGGGTTATGTAATGCCCCGGCCGTTTTCCAGGAACTCATCAACGAGGTCTTCAGAGAGGTGTTGGGGAGATTTGTGCTGGTCTATCTAGACGATATACTTGTTTTCTCCAACAACCTCTCTGAGCACAGAATACATGTGAAATTTGTACTCAACAAATTAAGACAAAACTCACTTTATGCTAAGATTGAGAAGTGTATTTTTGAAGTCACATCTGTCGCCTTTCTGGGGTACATAATTTCCACCACGGGCCTGTCTATGGACCCCGCCAAAGTCTCCGCTGTTTTGGAATGGCCTCAGCCGGTTGGGTTGAAGTCTTTACAGCGGTTTTTAGGCTTTGCGAATTATTATAGAAGGTTCATAAAGGGGTATTCCACGGTTATCGCACCCCTCACCTGTCTTACGAAAAAAGGGGCAGATACCACCCACTGGTCTCCTGATGCATGAAGTGCTTTCTCCACTTTAAAAGATTTGTTTTGTTCCGCACCCATCCTGAGACATGTAGACACCTCTTATCCTTTTATTGTTGAGGTAGACGCCTCGGAGGTTGGGGTAGGGGCTGTGCTGTCTCAGCGGTCAGGCTTGCAGGGAAGGCTACACCCTTGTGCGTATTTCTCTCGTAGGTTCTCTCCGGCAGAGAGAAACTACGATATAGGCAACAGAGAGCTCTTAGCCATTAAACTTGCCTTTGAGGAGTGGCGTCACTGGCTGGAAGGAGCAGAACATACAATTACTGTATACACGGATCACAAGAATCTAGAATACATCGAGGGGGCTAAGAGATTAAGTCCCCGTCAGGCTCGATGGTCTTTGTTTTTTTCGAGGTTCAGGTTCATAATTACGTATACCCCGGGTAGCAAGAACATTAAGGCAGATGCCCTGTCCAGATGCTTTGAGTTGGAGACAGCACAGCCTTCTGCCCCAGAGACCATTGTCCCACAAAATTTGGTGCTGGCCGTAACAGAGACTTGGGAAGACTGGACAGAGACCTTGAGTCCTTTTCAGCAGGATGTCCCTGAGGGGAAGCCTGAGGGGGTTTTATTTGTGCCTCTGCCATTCCGTCTCCGGGTGCTACAGATATTCCATTCACACAAGAATGCGGGGCATCCTGGGGCATCTAGAACGCAGGATCTTGTGGCCAGGTGCGCTTGGTGGCCGTCTCTGGCAGCCGACTGCAAAGAATTTGTTAAGGATTGTGCGGTATGTGCTAAAAGCAAACCCTCCTGGCTGGCACCTGTAGGGAGGTTGCAGCCTTTACCCACCCCGAATGAACCATGGACCCACTTGTCCATGGATTTTGTGGGTGAGCTTCCCAGATCAGAGGGCATGTCGGTCATTTGGGTGGTAGTCGACCGCTTCAGCAAGATGGCCCATTTTGTGCCCTTGAAAGGACTCCCCTCGGCCCAGGAATTGGCCGACTTGTTTATCAAACACGTGTTCCGGTTACACGGCATTCCGGAAAACATAGTGTCCGATCGGGGAGTCCAATTCGTATCTAAATTCTGGAGGGCATTCTGTCATCAAATGGGCATGAAGCTGTCGTTTTCATCGGGCTACCACCCACAGACCAACGGTCAGACGGAGAGGGTCAACCAGTCATTAGAGCAATTTTTGAGATGCTACGTTGCAGAGGCGCAGAATGACTGGGTCAAATTTCTGCCCTTTGCAGAATTTGCACAAAACAATTTGAAAAGTTCTTCCACTGGATTTTCTCCGTTCCAGGTTGTGTCTGGAAGATTGCCCAAATTTTCACCGTTACCAGTGGCCTCCACTCCGTTTCCAGCTCTGGAGGCTTGGCAAAGGTCTTTTAAAGATATTTGGCGGACGGTGAGAGACAGTTTGGAAAAGGCGTTTCTGAGTCAGAAGGGTCAAGCTGACAAGAAACGGTCTTTGGAGTGGAGATTCCAACCAGGAGACTTGGTTTGGGTATCCACACGTCACTTGGCCCTGAAACAGCCCTCAGACAAGTTGGGTCCCAGGTTTGTCGGGCCTTTCCCGATAGCCAGAAGGATCAACAACGTCACTTACGCTGTTGATCTTCCCGCTAGCATGCGTGGGGTAAGGTCCTTCCACGTATCCCTGCTTAAGCCAGCAGTCCATGTGGGTCCCACTCCTCCTCCTCCTGTGTTGGTGGATGACCAACCTGAGTACGAGGTAGAAAAGATTTTAGATTCACGCGTTGTACAAAACTCGGTACAATATCTCGTACATTGGAAAGGGTACGGCATTGAGGAGAGACAATGGGTACCGGGGAGTCGCATGCATGCGGACGAATTAAGGAGGGAATTTCACGCCTTACATCCCGAGAAACCTGGTAGGAGTTGTCCGGAGTCCACTCCTCGGGAGGGGGGTACTGTGAGGAAACGCGGAAAAGCCGCCGTCTCTCGAGGTGAGGTGGCTGTTTCCGCGTCCAGCATGGCGTCACAACGCGGAAAAAACGCCGCATGCCGCATGGGCAGTGCGGCGGAATCCGCATTGGTAACGGCGGAATCCGCATCAGAGGCGGCCCCCGCACTAGATACATTGCATGACAGTACTGGTGTGGCTGGGACTGATAGTCCACCAGGATTCAGACTTACACGCGCGCGAGCACAGAGGCAGAGTTTAAATAGCAGTTAGAAGGGTGTCGGCTGACCAGCTGGGTCAGCTGACAAATTCCACTGCTCTCATTGGACCAGCAATTAGGGAGGTCCTGGAAAGGTCCTAGAGTATATATACTGCTGGTTGTTCACTTGCTCTTTGTCTGGCGTGCGATCACATATGTGGGAGCACTCAGACCTGTAGTCAGATCCTTAAGTGTGCCGTGACCAGCTGGAGCTGTAATCCTACACTTAGCTAGATTCTGTTGATAGCTAAAGTACTAGTTTGATTGTGATTATATGTTATGACTTTTGCCTGCTTTGACTATCCTCCTGAACTCTGACCTTGTACCTCGATATTTCTGATACTCTGTTGCCGAACCCCGGCTCGTTCCTTGACTCTGTTTCTGCCTCCTGATTTTGTACCCCGATATATCTGATACCTCGTTGCTGAACCCTGCCTGTACTTTGACTCCGCCTTTGCCTCCTGATCTTGTACTTTATCTGTCCGTGTGTGTACGACCTGGCTTGTCCGACCTCGAGAACCGACCTTACCGTTAGAGGCGGTTCCTCGCTCTGTTAGCGATCCTTCCTCCTGAGGGTCACTTTCAGATATACCTTCCTACTGTCAGTCTGACTCCTCCCGTCTTGGAGAGCTCAGGTCTGCGGAAGGAATCTGTGCAGTACTCCTTGCTGCATTGAGGCCTTGTCCTCTAAGTGTTACTGTTACACCAAACACTACACTCTACTCAGGTGAACAGAGGTTAGTTTGTATATCGGATTATCGGTGAGACTGCAGATCACTTATAATCTGGTATATATCTGTATTCCCAGTGATACTGCAGATCACCGGTAATCAGATACTCTCTGCGCACACCGATCGTTACAATAGCATTGTTTATTGCCACTCTGTGTACACCGCTCAGCCAGACTATATAGCATTGTTTACTGCCACTCTGTGTACACCACTCAGCCACACTATATAGCATTGTTTACTGCCACTCTGTGTACACCGCTCAGCCACACTATATAGCATTGTGTGTACTGCCACTCTGTGTACACCGCTCAGCCACACTATATAGCATTGTTTATTGCCACTCTGTGTACACCGCTCAGCCAGACTATATAGCATTGTTTACTGCCACTCTGTGTACACCGCTCAGCCACACTATATAGCATTGTTTAATGCCACTCTGTGTACACCGCTCAGCCACACTATATAGCATTGTGTCTACTGCCACTCTGTGTACGCCGCTCAGCCAGACTATAGAGCATTGTGTGTACTGCCACTCTGTGTACACCGCTCAGCCACACTATATAGCATTGTTTACTGCCACTCTGTGTACACGGCTCAGCCACACTATATAGCATTGTTTACTGCCACTCTGTGTACACCGCTCAGCCAGACTATAGAGCATTGTGTGTACTGCCACTCTGTGTACACCGCTCAGCCAGACTATATAGCATTGTGTTTACTGCCACTCTGTGTACACCGCTCAGCCACACTATATAGCATTGCGTACTCTGCCAGTCAGTGTGTATATTGTTGGGATCAGTAATACTCCACTCACCGCCAACCACTATATGAGCTCACCATGAGTTCCTCAGAGACCTCCGCTGTGAGCAGCACTCCCAACAACAGCAACAGTCAACGCCCCACGCAAGCTATAGCATCCACCCCAGCAGCCAGTGGTCAGCAGCAGCCCTCCCCGGAGGAGAACGTTGTGTCCATCGGTCCGTCGCCAGAGCGATTAATGAGGGCTGCCATTGAGGAGATGATGGGGCCTGATGTGGAGGAGGAGGTCTGGCTCAGGCCAGCATCCCAAGTTAATGTTGAGGACGATGAGGGGTCTGTGTCTGGGGATGTTGGGGTGGCGGAGGTGGTGGGTGGGTCAGACTCAGGAGAAGAGTTGTATGATGAGGATGATGATCGGGACCATCTGTATGTGCCTCAGAGTCCGACCCCGGAAAACATGTTGTATCGTGTGTTTAGGTACTAAAATCTGCGTTCCCAGTAGTGTTGGGCGAACAGTGTTCGCCACTGTTCGGGTTCTGCAGAACATCACCCCGTTCGGGGTGACTATATAGCAGACTATATAGCATTGTGTTTACTGCCACTCTGTGTACACGGCTCAGCCACACTATATAGCATTGTGTTTACTGCCACTCTGTGTCTGCTGGGAACAGTAGTACACCGCTCACCCGCCACTGTATAGCATTGTGCTCTGTGTCGCTGCTGGCAATAGTGGTACACCACTCACCCACCACTGTATAGCATTTCTGTACTGCCACTGTACTGCTGCCAGTCAGCGTGTACTTTAAGGATAAGTGAAATGAGGAAGAAATCCGGTGAAAGAGGGAGGGGCAAGGGAAGAGGTGTTTCCCCTGACGGTTCACGTACAGGCCACAGGGGAGCACCCAAGAAAACCCACTCAATACCGCCCATGTTGTCCAGGACAACCACCCTCACAGATCCAAAAGAACAGGACCAGATAATTACTTGGATGACCTCTCAAGCATCCAGCAGTGGGTTAAGCAGCACCAGCACATCACGCACGAGGTCCGAGTCCTCAGCCAGTTACAAGGAGCCAGTGGGCACAAAGCTGACACAACCGGCAGCGACACCACGCACACAACTGCCAGATAACCAGACGACGTTGAAGTGAGCTGCGCAGAGGTTGTTCTGGGGAGCTCTACTCCACGGCGGCGGCCCCCCACAATGACATATGACGAGTTTGAGGAGATGGAAGAGGAGGGTATGGACAATGTGGACATAGACCCAGATTTTTTTTCTGAACGAGAATATCGCCGTCGTAGCAGCAGCACAGATGAGTCTGTTGAAGAACCCACTGCTGCACGAGTTCGCCTTGTGCCACAAGGTAGGCGGCGCGCAATTTCAGGCACCACAAGCGTGTAAGTTCAAGTGAGAGGCAAAAGAGGCGCAAACAGAAATCGCCAGCAAGGCAGGTGCTCCAAAGTCTGGGCTTTCTTTGAAGACTGCACTGAGGATGTTACCATGGCGATTTGCAAGGTGTGCAAGACCCGCCTGAGCAGGGGGAAAAGTATTAACAACCTCTCCACCACCAGCATGAGCCGCCACATGCTATCCAAACATCCCACTCTGTGGGCAAACGCGGCAGGACAGGGTACCACCAGCAACACTGCCTCCCTTGGGTTCACCAGACTCACCACCAGACCCGCCTCAGCAGCAGCAGTAGCCCAGCCATTGCGTGGTTCACAACATTCACAAACATCAGACGACGCTGACACTGTCACTTTCCGGAGTAGTGCTCTTGAGGTCTCCCAGTCTTCATCAAACACAACAACCAACAGCCCTTCGGTGTGCAGCCCTACGGTTCAGTTGTCTGTCTCGGAGATGTTTGAGCGCAAGAGGAAATTGCCAGCAAATGACCCCCGGGCCGTGGCAGTAACAGCCAGCATAGCCAAGCTTCTGGCCTGCGAAATGCTGCCATATCGAGTGGTGGAGACAAACAGCTTCAAGGGCATGAGGTCAGTGGCCATCCCACGTTACGTGGTTCCCAGCCGCTACCACTTTGCGCGCTCTGCAGTGCCTGAGTTGCATGAGCACGTGGTCAGCAAAATAACCCGAAGCTTGAAGAATGCCGTTGCCTGCAAGGTTCACCTCACTACTGACACCTGGACGAGTGCGTTCGGCCAGGGTCGATACATCTCCCTTACTGCGCACTGGGTGAACCTTGTGGAGCCTGGCAGCGATTCCTCACCTGCTACGGCGCGGGTGTTGCCCACGCCGCAAACAGCTGCACCGCCGTCCCTCCCACTGGATAACAACAGCAGCACCTACCTCTCTGACTCCTTCTCCTCCAACGCATCTCAAAGCTGTACCTCATCCGGAAACGCTAACCCAGCACCAGCAGCAGTAGGATCATGGAAGCAGTGCAGCACAGCTGTTGGCATGCGTCAGCAAGCGTTGCTGAAGCTGATCTGCCTTGGGGATAAGCAGCACACAGGGGAGGAAATTTGGAGGG